>NC_052068.1:12239102-12436602 GCF_015852505.1 Tachyglossus aculeatus
CCTACCCAACAATGGACACAGTCTAGAAAGGAAACAGACAAAAAAACCGCAAAACAAGTAGATAGGTGTCAATACCATCAGAATAAATAGAATTATAGCTATATACACATCTTATAGCTGTATTCACATTTCCTCCCACAGTTCAGCGTAGATACCTGAGCCAGCAGGTCTAAGTAAAAGCAGTGGCTCAGTGGAAAGTGCACAGGCTTTGGAGTCAGAGGTCAGGGGTTCAAATCCTGGCTCTGCCAATTGTCAGCTGTGTGACTTTGGGTAAGTCACTTAACTTCTCTGTGCCTCAGTTTCCTCATCTATAAAATGGGGATTAAGACTGTGACCCCCCACGGGACAACCTGATCACCTTGTACCCTCCCCAGCGCTTAGAACAGTGCTTTGCACATAGTAAGTGCTTAATAAATTCCATTATTATTATTATTATTATTATTATTATTATTATTATTATTATTATAAAAGTTCTCCTCACACAACTAAGCTTAGCTTCCTGGGCCAGCAGGTCCAGGTAGGATTTCTCCTCACACAGCTCAGCATAACCGCCTGAGCCAGCAGGTTAATTCATTCATTCATTCATTCATTCAATCAATCATATTAATTGGGTGCTTACTGTGTGCAGAGCACTGTACTAAGCACGTGGGAAAATACAATACCACAATTAATAGTGAAAATCCCTGACCAAAACAAGCTAATAGTTTAGAAGTGGGAGACAGGAGTCAGGAGACAGGAGTGAGAAGCAGTGTGGCTCAGTGAAAGGAGCATGGGCTTTGGAGTCAGAGGTCATGGGTTCGAATCCTGACTCCACCACATGACGGCTGTGTGATCTTGGGCAAGTCACTTAACTTCTCTGAGCCTCAGTTACCTCATCTGTAAAATGGGGATCAATTGTGAGCCCCACGTGGGCAACTTGATCACCTTGTATCCCCCCCCCCAGCACTTAGAACAGTGCTCTGCACATAGTAAGTGCTTAACAAATGACATCATCATCATTATTATTATTACTATAAAATAAATAAAATTACAGATATTCATTCATTCATTCAATTGTATTTATTGAGCACTTACTGTGTGCAGAGCACTGTACTAAGCGCTTGGGAAGTATAAGTTGGCAACATATAGAGACGGTCCCTACCCAACAGCAGACTCACAGTCTAGAAGGGGGAGACAGACAACAAAACAAAACAGATAAACCAAATAAAATAAATAGAATAAATACGTACAAGTAAAATAAATAGAGTAATAAATATGTACAAACATATGTACATATATATCAATCAATCAATCATATTTATTGAGCATTTACTGTGTGCAGAGCACTGTACTAAGCACTTGGGAAGTACAAGTTGGCAACTACTTGTGTGTATATGTGTTTAAGGCTGTGTTTTATATTAACCCTAAATAAAGTCTCAGTAGTTACCCCCAAGTGGTTGCAGCAAACTTCTCTGTGAGCTTGTGGGGGCTGGCCTGGGGTGGACAGATTTTCCCCGATTCCACGATGGGGGAATTGAGTCCCCTCCCAGAGACCGTGGTTTTGTTTTGTTGTCTGTACATAAGTGCTATGGGGCTGGGAGCGGGGAAGAGTCAGGGCGATGCAGAAGGTAGTGGGAGATGTACTTCCCAAGTGCTTAGTACAGTGCTCTGCACACAGTAAGCACTCAATAAATACAATTGATTGATGAGGATAAGTTGGGCTTAGTCTGGGAAGGCCTCTTGGAGGAGATGGGCCTTCAATCAGGCTTTGAAGGTGGGGGAGAGTAATTGCCTTTCAGATTTAACTTTAATTCTATTTGTTCTGACGAGTTGACACCTGTGTATGTTTTGTTTTGTTGTCTGTCTCCCCCTTCAAGATTGTGAGCCCGTTGTTGGGTAGGGACCATCTCTATATGTTACCAACTTGTACTTCCCAAGCACTTAGTACAGTGCTCTGCACACAGTAAGCACTCAATAAATACGATTGATTGGGTAAGGACCATCTCTATATGTTACCAACTTGTACTTCCCAAGCACTTAGTACAGTGTTCTGCACACAGTAAGCACTCAATAAACACGATTAAATGAATGAATGAGTGACTAAATGCCATTATTATTATTATTATTCAGTGCTTGGTACTGACCTTCCGGCCTCCTGTTTCTCTCTACTCCAGTCCGTACTCCACTTTGCTGTCTGGATCATTTTTCTTAAAAAAAAAAACACCCAAAATTTGTCCTTTCATGCTGTTGAACAGAACAGCCAACTAGTACTTCCCAAGTGCTTAGTACAGTGCTCTGCACACAGTAAGCGCTCAATAAATGTGATTGAATGAATGAATGAATTTGAGGAGGGAGGGCAATCTGGGACAGAGGCAGGACGTAGGCGAGGGGTCGGCGGTGAGACGGGTGAGATCGAGGCACAGTGAGGTCAGCACTAGAGAAGCGAAGGGTGTACGCTGCGTTGTAGAAAGAGAGAAGCGAGATGAGGTAGGAGGGAGCAAGGTGATGGATTGCTTTAAAGCCATGGTGAGGAGTTTTTGTTGGATACAGAGGTGGATGGGCAACCACTGGAGTTTTTCAGGAGCAGTTCCACGTACTACTACTACTACTACTACTACTACTAATTGCATTTGTTAAGCACTTACTATGTGCAAAACACTGTTCTAAGCGCTGGGGGATACAAGGTGATCAGGTTGTCCCACGCGGGGCTCACAGTACTAGTTCTTCTCACACAGCTCAGCCGGGATGCCTGGGCCAGCAGCTCCTGGGAACCTTCCAAAGGAAAGGGGGAAGCCAGCGAGAAAATCACTGATGCGTTCATTCAATTAATCAATCAATAGCATTCCCAGAACATGCGTTCTGGACAGTGCACTGTTTTAAGCACTAGAGTTAATAGGCTGGGAGCAGAACCCAGGTCTTTCTGACTCCCAGCCCGCTGCTGTATTCACTATGACAAGCTGGTTCTCCAGGGGAAGACAGGAGAGCTAAAGAAGGGCCAGGAAGAGGGATGGACTGAAGAGGAGCAGGGGAGATTTTAGGGAGATCACACCGGATGGGCCAGGAAGAGGGATGGACTGAAGAGGAGAGGGGGAGATTTTAGGGAGGTCACACCTGATGGATTCAACTTTCTCAATAAAGTAGGTGGCCAGGTCATTTGGAGTGAGATGGGGGAGGTGGGGATGGGAGGCAGGGAGTTTGAGGAAGGAGTTAAATGTCTGGAACAACTGGTGAGACCGGTGGGCATGGGTGTCAATAAGGATGGAGTCACTCACTATGTATCTATTGCTGGAATGAATACAATACGATTTAAACAGACACAGTCCCTGTTCCACATGGGCTGGGAAGGATTGTTATTATTATCAAGTGCTGTCGAGTCATTTGTGACTTTATAGATATATTTTCTCCAGAATATTCTATCTTCTGCCATAATCCATAAGCTTGCTAACGGCTCTTCCATTATCGCTGTTATGGTTTCTATCCATCTAGCTGTCGGTCTGCCTCATCCATGTTTTCCTTGGACTGCTCCTAGCATTAGTGTCTTCTACAGAGAATTAGTCCTCCTGATTATGTGCCCAAGATATGCTAATTTAAGTCATTTGACCTTCCAAAGACCACTTTGGCTTATTTCGCTCCAAAATCCATTTGTTTAATTTTTGGGCAGTCAATGGCATTTTCAAAAGCCTTCTCCAACACCACATTTCAGAAGAATCGATGCTCTTTCTATTCTGTTTTTTCACTGTCCAGCTTTCGGATCCATACATTGTCTCTGGAAACACCATAGAATCGACAATTTGTATTTTTTGGCAATTATCACATCAGCACATTTCATTACTTTTTCCAGCCTCTTCATAGCAAAACTTCCTAACATTAATCTTTGGCTTATTTCTTGACTTCTAGTTCCTTTATTATTGATTATCGATCCCAAGAGAGAAAAATTGTTAACTATTTCAATCTTCTTTCCATCCAACACAAATGCGTTAAAACGTCCAGTAGTCATGATCTTTGTTTTCTTGACATTCAAATGCAAGCCCATATTTTTGCTCTGTTCCTTAACTTTTAATCATAAGCCCTTCAAATCTTCTTCACTTTCTGCTAGTAGGGTAGACTCATCAACCTCATCAGAGAAGCAGCGTGGTTCAGTGGAAAGAGCACGGGCTTGGGAGTCAGAGGTCATGAGTTCTAATCCTGGCTCCGCCACTTATCGGCTGTGTGACTTTGGGCAAGTCACTTAACTTCTCTGTGCCTCAGTTTCTTCATCTGCAAAATGGGAATTAAGACTGTGAGCCCCACGTGGGGCAACCTGATCACCTTGTATCCCCCAGTGCTTAGAACAGTGCTTTGCTCATAGTAAGTGCTTAACAAATACCATTATTATTATTGACGGGGAGGATGATAGCTATTTAATCACCATTTTACTCCTGAGGAAATTGAGGTACGAAGCAACTAGACTGTGAGCCTGTTGTTGGGTAGGGACCATCTCTATATGTTGCCGATCTGTACTTCCCAAGCGCTTAGTACAGTGCTCTGCACACAGTAAGTGCTCTATAAATACGATTGAATGAATTGAATGAACTAAGTGACCTGACCAAACTCACACAGCAAGTACTCGAAGGCGGGTCTCCCGACTCCCAGTCCCTTCATTCAATCGTATTTACTGAACGCTTACCGTGTGCAGAGCACTGTACTAAGCACTCGGGTGACAACGATATAACAATAAACAGACACAGTCCCTGCGGACAATGAGCATGTTCTTTCCACTGTTGAGTCCCCCGTGGGACATCCAGATTACCTTGTATCAACACCAGCTCTTAGAAATGTGCTCGGCACATAGCAAGCGCTTAACAAATACCATAATCATTATTATTATTATTATTTTTCCACCGGGTGGCACAGCCTAGCAAGCATCTGCTTCCTCTCTCCCCATCCCGGTCTGTTTTCCCTCCCCGCAGGAGAAGCCGGAGAGGGACTGAAGCTGGAGTTTCGGAAAAGCCCCTGTGATGGAGTGGTGCAGGTACAGCACGAGGGACAGTGGGGCTCGGTGTGCAGTGACGACTGGACTCTGGCCGAAGCGTCCGTGGTCTGCAGGCAGATGGACTGCGGGGCCGCCATCGGGGCCCCCAAGTACGTCCCGTTGCCCGGGGAGAACGTCCGGCCCTGGCTCCACGGCGTGTCCTGCCGGGGCAACGAGTCGTCCTTCTGGAACTGCAGCCTGGGAGAATGGAGTCGGAAGAACTGCCCCTTTCCATGGGTGGTAGTCGCCCTCTGCTCAAGTAGGGGACACTGCTCTCTCGGCCTGCCCCTGGACCCTGGGGCCCCACAGAATAATCAATCAATCAATCAATCAATCAATCGTATTTATTGAGCACTTACTGTGTGCAGAGCACTGTCCTAAGCGCTTGGGAAGTACAAGTTGGCAACACATAGAGACAGTCCCTACCCAACAGTGGGCTCACAGTCTAAAAGAATAATAATAATAACAGAATAATAATAACAATAATCATAATGGTATTTGTTAAGCACTTACTCCGTGCCAGACACTGTACAAATCAGTGGGGTAGAGACAAGCTAATTGGATTGGACACAGTCCCTGTCCCACATGGGCTTTACAGCCTGAAAATTCCCATTTCACAGATGAGGTAACTGAGGCCCAGAGAAGTCAAGTGACCTTCCCAAGGTTCCTTCCGATTCCCAGGCCCGTGCTCTATCCACTAGGCCACGATGCTCTGTTGTATTGTATCCTCCCCAGTGCTTAATACAGAGCCCTGCCCACAGTAAGCACTCAATAAATGCCGTTAATCAATCAATCAATCAATCGTATTTAGTGAGTGCTTACTGTGTGCAGAGCACTGTACTAAGCGCTTGGGAAGTACAAGTTGGCAACATATAGAGACAGTCCCTACCCAACAGTGGGCAGTTCTATGCTTTTGTGCAAAAGTTGCAGCGTGCCTTTAGCGAGAAGCAGCATGGCTTAGTGGAAAGAGGTTGTGAAGAGAGGAAAGTGGCTTGGGAGTCAGAGGTCGTGGGTTCTAATCCCGGCTCTGTGATTCGTCTGCTATGTGGCTTTGGGCAAGTCAATTCGCCTCAGCTCAGTCACTTCAGCTACCTCATCTGCAAAATGGGGATGAAGACTATGAGCTCCATGTGGGACAACCTGATAGCCTTGTATCTACCCCAGTGCTTAGAACAGTGCTCGGCACATTGTAAGTGCTTAACAAAGACCATCGTCATTATTATTATTATTTAGCGGGGGGAGTGGGTGTTTTTCTGCCCGGTGGGTGGAGGAAGGAGCACTTTCGTTGATATCTGGGTTGCTGTTTTGCAGAGGGCACTTTTGTCAAAATCAGGCTGGTGAAGGGGAAGAGCCCTTGCGCCGGGATCCCTGAGATCAGAAACAAGGATGGGAAGGACCGCCTCTGCGGCCTCTATATGGAAGAAGCCACAGTGTTTTGTCAAGAGTTGGGGTGTGGACCTGCTATTCAAGCGCCCATCGAGGGCCTGGGGGTTCTCAACAAATACATGACCTGTAAGGGGACTGAGCCGACCATCCGCAACTGTCGGTTGAACAACCATTTCCGAACGGGTTGCCACCGCGAGGCTGAAGTCATCTGCGCAGGTACGTCCCTTTCTGACTCTCTGATTTCCTGTTGGAGGAGGTCACTCTCAAGCGGATGTTGCCATAGTGTCGATAATAATAGGAATAATGATAAGAGTTTTGGTGTTTGTTAACAATATTCAAACAGGCTGAAGAGACCTTTCTGACTCACTGATCTACATTGGCAGAAATGACTTTCAAGCTTACTATGTGGGCAGATAATACATATTTACATATTTATACATATTTACTATTCTATTTCATTTTGTTAATATGTTTTGTTTTGTTGTCTGTCTCCCCCTTCTAGACTGTGAGCCCGTTGTTGGGTAGGGACCATCTCTATATGTTGCCAACTTGTACTTCCCAAGTGCGTAGTACAGTGCTCTGCACACAGTAAGCGCTCAATAAATATGATTGAATGAACAAACAAATCAATAATAACAGTAATAATAATAATTGTGGTATTTGTTAAGTACTTACTATGTGCCGGGTACTGTACCAAAAGTTGGAGTGGATACATACAAATTGAGCTGAGCGGAGTCCCTGTCCCACATGGGGCTTACAGTCTCAATCCCCATTTTCCAAGTGAGATAACTGAGCACAGAGAAGTGAAGTGACTTGTCCAAGGTCACACAGCAGACAAGTGGCGGAGCAAGGATTAGAATCCAGGTCATACTGCTTCCCAAGCCCATGTTCTACCCACTAGGCCACACTGGTATCACTTAATTAATCAATGGTATTTATTGAGTTCTTCCTGTGCACAGAGCACTGTACTAAGCACTTGGGAGAGTACAATACAAGAGACTTGGTAGACCTGATCCCTGCCCACAAGGAGCTTAGTCATATAAGAGGATGCATTAAGTGCTTACGATAATAATAATAATGATGGCATTTGTTAAGCGCTTACTATGTGCAAAGCACTGTTTTAAGCGCTGGGGAGGATACAAGGTGATCAGGTTGTCCCATGTGGGGCTCACAGTCTTAATCCCCATTTTACAGATGAGGTAATTGAGGCACAGAGAAGTGAAGTGACTTGCCCAAAGACACAGAGCTGACACTTGGCAGATGTGGGATTTGAACCCATGACCTCTGACTCCCAAGCCTGGGCTCTTTCCATTGAGCCACGCTGCTTCTCTATGTTCAGAGTACTGTACTGAGGGCTGGGACAGAGCACCTGGGTGAGAATTAGATAGGATCCCTGGTCCTTGAGGGGCTCCCATTCTCAGAATACAGGGGATTGGCAAAACACATGTAAGGAAAAAGGGACAAAATGAGAACACTTTTAGTTCTCTAGACTTTGAGCTCACTGTGGGCAAGCCTCTGTGCAATTTCTATCTTGGGATTCCCTCCCTGCTTCAGGCTATTTCAGAGCTCCCGATTCTGTTTGCACTGGGACACTTCGGGAAAGTCTGAGGAGTCGTGTTTCTCTGATGTGCTCGTCTTCCTCTAAAAATAGGAGCTGGTTAGTTACGTATTCAACAAGTCTGAATCATGTGTCTGTGACTGGAAACCTCCGAACTAGATTCCAAGGCAAGAAAGAAGCCAGGAAAAAGACAGATTTTCCCCTGCAAAATGACAGATTTTTGAAAAACTGGCTGTTGGCCAGAGGCAGTAGTAACAGTTGTATTTGTTGAGCACCCATTGGTTGCAGTGCACTGTATTGAGTGCTTGGAAAAGCGTAATATGATCTCTTCCCTCACGGAGCTGGGACTCATTCATTCATTCAATCGTATTTATTGAGCGCTTACTGTGTGCAGAGCACTGTACTAAGCGCTTGGGAGTACAAGTTGGCAACATGTAGAGATGGTTCCTCCCCAACAGCGGGCTCACAACGGGCCTGGTCTCTGGAGGGGTAAAGTGCTCCTCTTATCATCTCTTAAGGCCTGGGAAACGCTGGACTTCTCCGACTCTTGGAATCTTAATTTATCCACCCTTCCTCCTACTTAGTGTACTAGCTCAGTGTGGGACCTGATTACCCCTCCGCTTAGTACAGAGCTTGACACATAATAAGCAGTTAACAAACACCACATATATTATTATTACTTTCCATTCCACTTTGGAGAGGCAGCATTGGAAATCACCAGAGAGAGGTGGACTACTATTTCCACAGCAAGGGAGAACAACTTTCTTCCTGTACTTCATCATCATCATCAATCGTATTTATTGAGCACTTACTATGTGCAGAGCACTGTACTAAGCGCTTGGGAAGTACAAAATGGCAACATATAGAGACAGTCCCTACCCAACAGTGGGCTCACAGTCTGTACTTGTGATTCGTCTTAAGGCCTGTCTCCCCTGCTGGACTCTAAGGTCCTTGAGGGCAGGGATCGTGTCTGTGAGCCCCACGTGGGACAACCTAATCACTTGTATCCTCCCCAGCGCTTAGAACAGTGCTTTGCACATAGTAAGCGCTTAATAAATGCCATTATTATTATTATTATTGCAACTTGTACTTCCCAAGCACTTAGTACAGTGCTCTGCACACAGTAAGCGCTCAATAAATACGACTGATGATTACCTACCCTAGGATACTCTCAAGTGCTTAGTACAGTGCTCTGCACACAATAAATACTCAATAAACACCACTGATTGATTGACAGAAAATTCCTGAAGAAAGGGGAGCTCAGAGGGTTTCAGGCAGGATGCATAGGTAGTTTCTGTGCCCAAGAGTCTTCATTCATTCAATCATATTTATTGAGTGCTTACTGTGTGCAGAGCACTGTACTAAGCAATTGGAGAGTACAAGTTGGCAGCATATAGAGACGGTCCCTACCCAACAGCGGGCTCACAGTCTAGAAGACTGTGTCTTCTAGAAGAGTCTAGAAGAGTCTTCCTGTTTGCCCTGTTTCAAAATGCTTCCGGTAGTAATGGTAATAATAGTAATAATGATAACAATAAAGCTAATTGTAGCCTAATGAATAGAGCACAGGCCTGGGATCAGAAGGACTGAGTTCTGATCCCAGCTCTTCTACTTGTCCGCTGTGTGACCTTGGACAAGTCACCTAATTTACTTCATCAGCAAAACAGGGATTAATACTGTGAGCTCCGCGTGGGCCACGGACTGTGTGCAACCTGGTTAGCTTGTATTTACCCCTGCTCGTAATACAGTGCCCGGTGTGAATGAGGTGGGCTGGAGGTGGCTCTGTGTGTGGGGAGGTGTTTAGGGGATTGTGGCAGTTGTGTGTCCACTTGTCTCCGCAGGGCACAGGGAGGTGCGCCTGGTGGATGGGGAACACCCTTGCGCGGGGCGTCTGGAGGTGAGGCGGGGCCTGGAGTGGGGCACGGTCTGCCAGTCGGACCTGGACCTTGCCACGGCCCACGTGGTCTGCCGGGAGCTGAGTTGTGGAGCCGCCGTGTCCATGCCGGGGGGCACTGGCTTCGGCCGGGGGCCGGGCCCGCTGTGGACCCAGGAGACCTTCCGCTGCCGAGGGAACGAGTCTCTCCTTTTCCACTGCCCCCGTGGACCAGCGCGGACAAAGCCCTGCTCCCACAGCCAGGACGCCGCCATCCGCTGCTCGGGTGAGTCTCATTCCAGCGGGTGAGTAATATAATAATAATAATGGTATTTATGAATCAATCAATCGTATTTATTGAGCGCTTACTGTGTGCAGAGCACTGTACTAAGCGCTTGGGAAGTACAAGTTGGCAACATATAGAGACAGTCCCTACCCAACAGTGGGCTCACAGTCTAGAAGGGGGGAGACAGAGAACAAAACCAAACATATTAACAAAATGAAATAAATAGAATAAATATGTACAAATAAAATAAATAGACATAGCAGACAAGTGGCAGATCTGGGATTAGAACCCAAGTCTTCCGACTCCCAAGTCTGTGTTCTTGCCACTAGGTTCTCATCATCAGTGGCATTTATTAAGCGCTTACTATGTGCCAAACACTGTTCTAAGCACTGGGGAGTTTACAACGTAATCAGGTTGTCCCAACGGGGGGCTGACAGTCTTCATCCCCATTTTCCAGATGAGTCACTGAGGCCTGGAGAAGTGAAGTGAGTTGCCCAAAGTCACACAGCTGACAAGCGGCGGAGCCAGGATTAGAACCCACGACCCCTGACTCCCAAGCCCGGGCTTTTTCCACTGAGTCATGCTGCTTCTCTATGTGTGTGACTACCACATGTATGTGACTCTACTCATGTTTGAGTCCATGTGTGGCTGTGACTTTATGTGTGAGACCGCCAAATGTGTTTCTGTGAGACCCTCTAGATTGTGAGCTCGTTGTGGGCAGGAATTGTCTCTCTTTATTACCATATAATAATAATAATAATAATAATAATGACACCATTTGTTAAGCACTTACTATGTGCCAAGTACTGTTCTAAGTGCTGGGAAGAGGTTACAAGGTGATTGGGTTGTCCCATGGGGGGCTCACAGTCTTAGTCCCCATTTTCCAGATGAGGTCACTGAGGCCCAGAGAAGTGAAGTGAGTTGCCCAAAGTCACCCAGCTGACAAGCGGTGGAGTAACTCAGTTGGGCAGGACTGAGCCGTCTTCTCCCTAAAGCTTTTAGCTCTTCCCGAGGGTTCTGACCTCTTGGCTTTGAGGACAACTTGGACATAGGAGGCTACGGGCCCTGAAGGTTGTGTGTACTACAAGGGACGTGCTTCAGATGCAATCATTTGTTCCAAGGAAGTTTGTCCTTCGGTTTCAGGGTATTGGTCAACATTTTCAGCCAAGAGTGCCTCAAATCTAGGCTTCTCCTGCCTGCAGCAGGTGATCATTCATTCATTCATTCATTCATTCAATTGTATTTATTGAGCGCTTACTGTGTGCAGAGCACTGTACTAAGCACTTGGAAAGTACAAGTTGGCAACATATAGAGACGGTCCCTACCCAGCGGTGGGCTCACAGTCTAGAAGGGGGAGACAGAGTTTGGGAAAGATGACACCTTGTCTCTGAATGAGACCTTTGGGCCACGGGCCAGCCACCACTGGTCCTAACAAGACGAGAGCGTGGACAGATGATACAAGAATCTGTTTTTCCCGTACTCCTCCTTTTTCTGACCTCCTCAGCCTTCCCTACACCAAGCACCCCTTCCTCTGCCTCCCCCTCAGTAGGAAAGAGGATTGGGAAGTTCTGGAAGGTGACAGGATCTGGGCTCTGGGTTTCGAGTCCTCTTAAGGATTTTAGAATTGTCTAAAAGGTAAGCTCATGGTAAGCAGAGAACATGTCTACCAATTTTGTTATACTGTGCTCTCTCAAGCGGATAATATGCAATAATACAATAAGCACTCAATAAATACGATTGATTGATTGATTGGGTTTCTTGCCCTCGAACGGTTTCCTTCCACAGAATGGCCCAACCAATCCCCACAGAAGCCCTTCCTAGCTCTGGTTAGACTGAGCAACAGTTATGCCAATACAATCCATCAGTGCAATTTTTTGCAAGAACACTGTGTGCAGGGCACTGTGCTAAGCACTGGGAGAATACAACACAGCAGAGTTAGTAGACATGTTCCCTGTCCACCAAGGAGCTTACAGTCTAGAAGGGGAGACGGACATGAATAGAAATTAATGAATAAATGACATAGTAATTTCTACAACCTCCACAAGCTGTTTCCAGGAAAAGGCATCAACCCACAGCGGGTGGAATCTCCTCTCTGGAATAACCGATTTCATGGGATGCTCAATTCTCCTGTGAGGTGGTGTGGGGGGGGGGGGGGTCACGTTTCTGACAAATTGTCCATTAAGGAAAATTTGGCTTTTGCCATCTGAACATATGGACGGGCCAGATTTTCTTGGCACTGTATCGTGTTCCATCTACCGAGACACTTGCCATTGGGAGAATGTTCCTTAATGATAATAATTATAATATTTGTTAAGCACTTACTATGTGCAGGTACTATTCTAAGCACTGAGGTAGCTACAAACTAATCAGTTTGGACACAGTCCCTGCCCCCACCATGGGGCTCATAGTCTTAATCCCCATTTTATAGATGAAGTAACTGAGGCCCAGAGAAGTAAAGTGACTTGGCCAAGGCCACAAGACAGACAAGTGGCAGAGCGGGGACTAGAACCCAGAACCTTCTAGACTTCTAGACTGTGAGCCCGTTGTTGGGTAGGGACCGTCTCTATATGTTGCCAACTTGTACTTCCCAAGCGCTTAGTACAGTGCTCTGCACACAGTAAGCACTCAATAAATACGATTGAATGAATGAATGAACCTTCTGACATTGAGGTCCGTGTTCTATCCACTAGGCCATGTTGGTTCTCCACAGTGTTAATAATAATAATTACGGTATTCGTTAAGCACTTACTATGTGCTAAGCACTGTTCTAAGCGCTGGGGTAGATACAACGTAGTCAGGTTGTCCCACGTGGGGCTCACACTTTTAATCCCCATTGTGCAGATGGGGTAACTGAGGCACAGAGAAGTTAAGTGACTTTCCCAAGGTCACACAGCAGGGAAGTGGTGGAGTCGGGATTAGCTGTCCTCTGACTCCCAAGCCCGGGCTCTTTCCACTAAGCCACACTGCTTAGGGTAGAGACCACATCTAGCATTCATTCATTCATTCATTCATTCAATTGTATTTATTGAGCGCTTACTGTGTGCAGAGCACTGTACTAAGCACTTGGGAAGTACAAGTTGGCAACATATAGAAGCAGTCTTACCATGAAGGGTTTTACCATGTTGCGATGGTCACGCCATGGAACAGGGCTGAGGTGAGTCTGTGGGCGCTTCCGGCCCCGGCGGACACTAGGCCTGACCTGGTGTCTCCCCATCCATCCTGTCCATCCCT
Organism: Tachyglossus aculeatus; assembly: GCF_015852505.1. Lineage (NCBI taxonomy): Eukaryota > Metazoa > Chordata > Mammalia > Monotremata > Tachyglossidae > Tachyglossus > Tachyglossus aculeatus. Next base: position 12,252,424 of record NC_052068.1, read on the forward strand.
CCTTTCCCTCCTCTCTCCACCCTGCCCTCCCCCGTGCAGAATACCGGTTGGCAAATGGCAGCAGCCGCTGCGAGGGGCGAGTGGAGCTGCAGGTTGGGGGGTCTTGGGGCCCCCTGTGTGCTGCCCACTGGGACCTGGCAGATGCCCACGTCCTCTGCCGCCAGCTGGGCTGTGGGCCGGCGCTGGCGACCACGGGCCGAGTGTCCTTCGGGGAGGAAGATGGCCCTGCCTTGACCGATGCCTTTCACTGCACGGGGACGGAGCCCCATCTGTGGAACTGCCCGCGGAGCGCCCTGGGGGCTGCCGCCTGCCCGCCCCACCATGTAGCCTACGCCATCTGCTCTGGTGAGTGCCAGCCTGGGAGGACGCTGGGGGCAGGGGGAGGATTGACCCGTGGACCAGGGGCAGCCTACTCCGTCCAGTGGCTGGTTGCCCGTGGGCTAGTTTCATGGGATCCGACAAACAAGGGCTGTGGGGATGTGGCCTTACCACCTTTGGCCAGACTCAAGCCAACAGGAATCTCAGTGGAATAAAATTATAATAATATGAATAATTGTGGTATGTAGTAAGTGCTTACTATGTGCCATTCACTGTACTATGCACTGGGATTGATACAAGATAATCGGCTCGGTCACAGAGTCTGTCCCGCATAGCGTAAGCCAACAGTGGTGGTTTCGTGAGGGCTGGGAAAGTCCACAGAAGCTCTGTGTCCTTGCCTCCTTTTTGCAGCCCCTGATTTCTTTACTCATTCATTCATTCATTCAATCATATTTATTGAGCGCTTACTGTGTGCAGAGCACTGTACTAAGCGCTTGGCAAGTACAAGTTGGCAACACATAGAGACGGTCCCCTACCCAACAGTGGGCTCACAGTCTAGAAGAGGGAGACAGAGAACAAAACATATTAACAAAATAAAATAAGTAGAATAAATATGTACAAGTAAAATAAATAAATAAATAGAGTAATGAATATGTACAAACATATATACATATATACAGGCGCTGTGGGGAAGGGAAGGAGGTAAGGCGGGAGGGATGGAGAGGGGGAGGAGGGTGCCTTTCCCGCTTTGGATCAGTAACCCACAACTCCACCACTGGACCCCAGCTGAGCCACTAGTTCCCAGCTACACTTTTGGCCCCCAAACTCCACCACTGGCCACGCGTGTTCATGTAAACCCCCACAGGGAAACCAACCCACCACTCCCCGCAGAGTTACTCCTTGCCCTTAGAGCGCTGTGGAATGTCTTCATGCTTTCTCATCCCCGAGCCCAGGTGAGTCGGCGGAGGCACTGCGGTTGCAGGGCGGGCAGAGCCGGTGTGACGGCCGCGTGGAGATCTTCCTGCGGGGCGCCTGGGGCCGGATCGTGGCCGAGGCCTGGGGCCTGGCGGAGGCCGGGGTGGTGTGCCGACAGCTGCGCTGCGGAGAGGCCCGGAGAGCCTACAGCCTCGATCCGACGGCCCGCGGCCCAGAGGCCACCCCTGTGGGGCTCAGCACTGTCACCTGTGCTGGGAATGAGACCCGCCTGACCCAGTGCCAAGTCTCCACCCCTCCGCTACCTCCTGCAGGGACGGCCTGGGATGTGGGCGTCATCTGCTCTGGTGAGTTCCTTCCCGGGCCCTGCCCTACCCCGGGCAGTGGTCCCAGCCCTGGTTCCATGCCCAGCCATGGACCCACCCCCGGTTCCTCACCTGACCAGGGTCCCACTTTGGCCATTGTCCCACCCCTGGCTATGTCCCACATCCCCATTCCCACCCCAGGTCATATCCCACCCCTGACAGTGGTCCCACGTACCACCCCTGACTACGTCCCCCCCTCCCCAGTCCCACCCCAGGTCATATCCCACCCCTGACAACGGTCCCCACGTTGGCCATTGCCCTACTCGCAGAAATGGCCCCTCTCCTTGCTGAGGTCTCAACCTCGGCCCCAACCTTCCCTACCCCCTCCCTGGCTCGATCCCCAAAGCCAGGCCTAGGAGTATCTTGGGTCTGTGCCCACAGAGAGCGAAGGCCTGCGTCTGGCGGGCGGCCCGGGGCGCTGCTCCGGGCGGGTGGAGGTGCTCCACGACGGGCGCTGGGGGACGGTCTGCAATGACTCCTGGGACTTGGCAGATGCCCAGGTGGTCTGCCGGCAACTGAGCTGTGGCGTGGCCCTCGGGGCCCCTGCCTCCGCCGGGCACGGGGCCAGGACGGGGCCCATCTGGCTGGACGAGCTGGGCTGCACGGGGAACGAGTCTCGCCTCTGGCAGTGCCCCTACGCAGGCTGGGGCCAACATGACTGCCGACACAAGGAGGACGTCGGCGTTCTCTGCTCGGGCAAGTTCTGCGGCCCTCGGGGGTCGTCTCCACGTGGTGCGAGGAAAAGAGGGGATGGGTGTCAATGGGGCATTGGTTCCACAGAGCAATACAACCCAATCAACACAATCATTCAATCAGTGGCGTTTATTGAGCGCTTACTATGTGCAGAACACTCTAATAAGTACTTGGTAAGGGGCAAGGCAGAAGAACTAGCAGATGTTCCCGGTCTGTAGTGACCTCACAGTCTAGAGGGAGAGACAGACATTAATATACATAAATAAGTAATTCATAATATATAATTTAAAGATGGGTACAGAAGCGTTGTGGGGTTAGGGCTGGTGTCCTAAGGGGTGAATATCAAACATCCAAATGTCACAAATCCTAGAAAATAGACCACACAGATGGGAGAGTGAGCAGGGGAAAAGAAGATTTAATCGGGGAAGCCTCTCGGAGGACTAGGGGCTCACTATATAGGGGAGAGGGAGAACAGTTATTATACCCTATTTTACAGATGAGGAAACTGAGGCCTAAAGAAATTAAGTGGCTTGCTCAAGGTCACAGTAGGGACCGTCTCTATATGTTACTGACTTGTACTTTGCAAGCGCTTAGTACAGTGCTCTGCACACAGTAAGCACTCACTCAATAAATACGATTGAATGAATGAATGAATACGATAGAGGTGGGACTAGAACTCAGATTTCCTGACTCTCGGGCTTGTATTCCTTCCACTAGACCCCCACTGCTTCAAGCTTCGGGTTTGGCCCCCTGAGCCAACGCAGATTCTCAGCGGTCCCTCTCTCCCCAGAGTACACAGACGTGCGGCTCGCTGGTGGTTCCTGGGCCTGTACCGGGCGGCTGGAGGTTTTCTACAACGGGACGTGGGGAAGCGTGTGCCATAACTCCCTGACGGATGTCTCCCTCACCGTGATATGCAAACAGCTGCAATGTGGAGCCCGGGGACAGGTGTTGCCGACACCGAAAAACGGAGGCAGAATCCAGGCTGACCTGGGTGGATCGCATCGAATGCCGGGAGAAGCACCACATCTCTCTGTGGCAGTGCCCCTCCGCACCTTGGCATCCACACTCGTGCCCCAGGACGGAAGAAGCCTGGATCAGTTGCCGAGGTGACGACCTTGTCGATCTATCGCCTCCGGCCTGGGAGCCATGTGGCCCGTTTCAGGCAACTAAGTCTCTTGATTTGAAATGTACCATGAGAGTGAAAACTGCTTGTGGGCAGGGTTAGCACTAGCCAATTTCAATGCCACTCTTAATTCCAAGGCTCTCTTGCTTTGAAACAACTCTGTAAACTCTGGTTTACTCCGTCCGATGTTATAACCTCTACTGCTGCTGCCTCTGCGTGACAGAGACAACCCTAGTTTATGCTCATCTCTAGGGAAACATTTTGGAAACTCGAATAAAGCGATTAAATCCCTTTTCTATTTAGGATGAGAAAATGACACCTATATATCGGGGAAGCCGCGTGGCACAGTGGAAAGAGCACAGGCTTGGGAGTCAGAGGTCATGAGTTCTAATCCTGACACCGCCACTGATCAGCTGTGTGACTTTGGGCAGGTCAATTAACTTCTCTGGTCCTCAGTTCCCCTCATCTGTAAAAATGGGGATTGAGACTGTGAGCCCTCCGTGGGACAACCTGATTACCTTGTATCCCCCCAAGGCTTAGAACAGTGCTTTGCACATAGTAAGCTCTTAACAAATGCCATCATTATTATTATTATTATTCTCCGTGCTTCCATTACCTCATCTGTAAAATGGGTATTAAGACTGTGAGCCCCATGTGGGACAACCTGATTACCTTGTGTCTACCCCAGCACTAAGAACAGTGCTTGGCACATAGTAAGCCCTTAACAAATGCCACTATTACTGTTATTATTATATATCATAGATAATGGCAGATCTCCAATGTGTTAATGGAGGATGCTTTATTGCTCAATGGATGCAAAGGTTAATATTTGAAAATTATATATATTATATATATATATATATATATATATATATATATATATACATATCTATATATTTGTATCTCAAAACAACAAATAAAAGCTACTAACTTTTTTGTACGCATTTATGGTGCTATTTCATAAGGCAGCAATATTTATAGTGTTTTTCATCAGTTATTTTTAACACGGTTTAGTCAGTGTTTGGTCTCTTGGGAACGTATCAATGCACTTTAGTATTTTTCAGCTTAATGTTTAATTTCTCAGTGAGGTTTAATGGTACCGTGCTAAAATGATTCAAAATGTGCTAGCCCTGCATTAAGTGTTTATGGGACTTATTAAGTGATATTAAGTGATACACTCACCAGGTCGGGAGTAGTGGGGTAAAGGACATTCTGATAATCCAACATGGTAGCAGTTGGTATTTCTATCCAGCATCACTGGCTACAGTAATCCCTCTCCCTTTTATTTTCCTCAGAAGAGAGAGATGAAAAAAATGAAGGGCCGGAAGAGACCCTTAAATGCTCAGTCCTTCAACAACTGCACAGGTATCTGGCTCCTCTCTCCTCTCTTCTCACTCCAATTCCCCCCCCCCCCCCCCCTTTCCCTTTTCTTCTTCCTTTTCCTTTTCTTCTCCCTGTTCCTCTCCCTCTCCTTTTCCATTTCCTTCTTTCTCTCCCTGCCTTATCCCTTTTCTCCTTCTTCTTCTCCATTTTTCTCTCCTTCTTCCTTTTCTTCTCCATCTTTTCTCCTGCCTTTTTCCATTTCCTTCATTTCCTTCTTTCTCTCCCTGCCTCCTCCCTCTCTCCCTCTCCATTCTCCTCTTCTTCTTCAACTTCTCCATCTTTAACTCCCTGCTTTTCCACTTCTTCTATTTCCTTCTTCCTCTCCCTGCCTCCTCCCTCTCTCCCTCTCCATTTTCCTCTCCTTCTTCCACTTCTCCAACTTTAACTCTCTACTTTTCCATCTCTTCTATTTCCTTCTTTCCCTCCCTGCCTCTTCCCTCTCTCCCCTCTCCATTTTCCTCTCCTTCTTCCACTTCTCCATCTTTAACTCCCCTACTTTTCCATCTCTTCTATTTCCTTCTTTCTTTCCCTGCCTCTCCCAGTCTCTCTGTTTCTCTATCTTCCCCCCTTTTCTTTTTCCTCATCCTGCCCCCTCATTGCCCCCCGGCGGGGCAATGTCCTTCGGGGAGGAAGATGGCCCTGCCTTGACCGATGCCTTTCACTGCACGGGGACGGAGCCCCATCTGTGGAACTGCCCGCGGAGCGCCCTGGGGGCTGCCGCCTGCCCGCCCCACCATGTAGCCTACGCCATCTGCTCTGGTGAGTGCCAGCCTGGGAGGACGCTGGGGGCAGGGGGAGGATTGACCCGTGGACCAGGGGCAGCCTACTCCGTCCAGTGGCTGGTTGCCCGTGGGCTAGTTTCATGGGATCCGACAAACAAGGGCTGTGGGGATGTGGCCTTACCACCTTTGGCCAGACTCAAGCCAACAGGAATCTCAGTGGAATAAAATTATAATAATATGAATAATTGTGGTATGTAGTAAGTGCTTACTATGTGCCATTCACTGTACTATGCACTGGGATTGATACAAGATAATCGGCTCGGTCACAGAGTCTGTCCCGCATAGCGTAAGCCAACAGTGGTGGTTTCGTGAGGGCTGGGAAAGTCCACAGAAGCTCTGTGTCCTTGCCTCCTTTTTGCAGCCCTGATTTCTTTACTCATTCATTCATTCATTCAATCATATTTATTGAGCGCTTACTGTGTGCAGAGCACTGTACTAAGCGCTTGGCAAGTACAAGTTGGCAACACATAGAGACGGTCCCTACCCAACAGTGGGCTCACAGTCTAGAAGAGGGAGACAGAGAACAAAACATATTAACAAAATAAAATAAGTAGAATAAATATGTACAAGTAAAATAAATAAATAAATAGAGTAATGAATATGTACAAACATATATACATATATACAGGCGCTGTGGGGAAGGGAAGGAGGTAAGGCGGGAGGGATGGAGAGGGGGAGGAGGGTGCCTTTCCCGCTTTGGATCAGTAACCCACAACTCCACCACTGGACCCCAGCTGAGCCACTAGTTCCCAGCTACACTTTTGGCCCCCAAACTCCACCACTGGCCACGCGTGTTCATGTAAACCCCCACAGGGAAACCAACCCACCACTCCCCGCAGAGTTACTCCTTGCCCTTAGAGCGCTGTGGAATGTCTTCATGCTTTCTCATCCCCGAGCCCAGGTGAGTCGGCGGAGGCACTGCGGTTGCAGGGCGGGCAGAGCCGGTGTGACGGCCGCGTGGAGATCTTCCTGCGGGGCGCCTGGGGCCGGATCGTGGCCGAGGCCTGGGGCCTGGCGGAGGCCGGGGTGGTGTGCCGACAGCTGCGCTGCGGAGAGGCCCGGAGAGCCTACAGCCTCGATCCGACGGCCCGCGGCCCAGAGGCCACCCCTGTGGGGCTCAGCACTGTCACCTGTGCTGGGAATGAGACCCGCCTGACCCAGTGCCAAGTCTCCACCCCTCCGCTACCTCCTGCAGGGACGGCCTGGGATGTGGGCGTCATCTGCTCTGGTGAGTTCCTTCCCGGGCCCTGCCCTACCCCGGGCAGTGGTCCCAGCCCTGGTTCCATGCCCAGCCATGGACCCACCCCCGGTTCCTCACCTGACCAGGGTCCCACTTTGGCCATTGTCCCACCCCTGGCTATGTCCCACATCCCCATTCCCACCCCAGGTCATATCCCACCCCTGACAGTGGTCCCACGTCCCACCCCTGACTACGTCCCCCCTCCCCAGTCCCACCCCAGGTCATATCCCACCCCTGACAACGGTCCCACGTTGGCCATTGCCCTACTCGCAGAAATGGCCCCTCTCCTTGCTGAGGTCTCAACCTCGGCCCCAACCTTCCCTACCCCTCCCTGGCTCGATCCCCAAAGCCAGGCCTAGGAGTATCTTGGGTCTGTGCCCACAGAGAGCGAAGGCCTGCGTCTGGCGGGCGGCCCGGGGCGCTGCTCCGGGCGGGTGGAGGTGCTCCACGACGGGCGCTGGGGGGACGGTCTGCAATGACTCCTGGGACTTGGCAGATGCCCAGGTGGTCTGCCGGCAACTGAGCTGTGGCGTGGCCCTCGGGGCCCCTGCCTCCGCCGGGCACGGGGCCAGGACGGGGCCCATCTGGCTGGACGAGCTGGGCTGCACGGGGAACGAGTCTCGCCTCTGGCAGTGCCCCTACGCAGGCTGGGGCCAACATGACTGCCGACACAAGGAGGACGTCGGCGTTCTCTGCTCGGGCAAGTTCTGCGGCCCTCGGGGGTCGTCTCCACGTGGTGCGAGAAAAGAGGGGATGGGTGTCAATGGGGCATTGGTTCCACAGAGCAATACAACCCAATCAACACAATCATTCAATCAGTGGCGTTTATTGAGCGCTTACTATGTGCAGAACACTCTAATAAGTACTTGGTAAGGGGCAAGGCAGAAGAACTAGCAGATGTTCCCGGTCTGTAGTGACCTCACAGTCTAGAGGGAGAGACAGACATTAATATACATAAATAAGTAATTCATAATATATAATTTAAAGATGGGTACAGAAGCGTTGTGGGGTTAGGGCTGGTGTCCTAAGGGGTGAATATCAAACATCCAAATGTCACAAATCCTAGAAAATAGACCACACAGATGGGAGAGTGAGCAGGGGAAAAGAAGATTTAATCGGGGAAGCCTCTCGGAGGACTAGGGGCTCACTATATAGGGGAGAGGGAGAACAGTTATTATACCCTATTTTACAGATGAGGAAACTGAGGCCTAAAGAAATTAAGTGGCTTGCTCAAGGTCACAGTAGGGACCGTCTCTATATGTTACTGACTTGTACTTTGCAAGCGCTTAGTACAGTGCTCTGCACACAGTAAGCACTCACTCAATAAATACGATTGAATGAATGAATGAATACGATAGAGGTGGGACTAGAACTCAGATTTCCTGACTCTCGGGCTTGTATTCCTTCCACTAGACCCCACTGCTTCAAGCTTCGGGTTTGGCCCCTGAGCCAACGCAGATTCTCAGCGGTCCCTCTCTCCCCAGAGTACACAGACGTGCGGCTCGCTGGTGGTTCCTGGGCCTGTACCGGGCGGCTGGAGGTTTTCTACAACGGGACGTGGGGAAGCGTGTGCCATAACTCCCTGACGGATGTCTCCCTCACCGTGATATGCAAACAGCTGCAATGTGGAGCCCGGGGACAGGTGTTGCCGACACCGAAAACGGAGGCAGAATCCAGGCTGACCTGGGTGGATCGCATCGAATGCCGGGAGAAGCACCACATCTCTCTGTGGCAGTGCCCCTCCGCACCTTGGCATCCACACTCGTGCCCCAGGACGGAAGAAGCCTGGATCAGTTGCCGAGGTGACGACCTTGTCGATCTATCGCCTCCGGCCTGGGAGCCATGTGGCCCGTTTCAGGCAACTAAGTCTCTTGATTTGAAATGTACCATGAGAGTGAAAACTGCTTGTGGGCAGGGTTAGCACTAGCCAATTTCAATGCCACTCTTAATTCCAAGGCTCTCTTGCTTTGAAACAACTCTGTAAACTCTGGTTTACTCCGTCCGATGTTATAACCTCTACTGCTGCTGCCTCTGCGTGACAGAGACAACCCTAGTTTATGCTCATCTCTAGGAAACATTTTGGAAACTCGAATAAAGCGATTAAATCCCTTTTCTATTTAGGATGAGAAAATGACACCTATATATCGGGGAAGCCGCGTGGCACAGTGGAAAGAGCACAGGCTTGGGAGTCAGAGGTCATGAGTTCTAATCCTGACACCGCCACTGATCAGCTGTGTGACTTTGGGCAGGTCAATTAACTTCTCTGGTCCTCAGTTCCCTCATCTGTAAAATGGGGATTGAGACTGTGAGCCCTCCGTGGGACAACCTGATTACCTTGTATCCCCCCAAGGCTTAGAACAGTGCTTTGCACATAGTAAGCTCTTAACAAATGCCATCATTATTATTATTATTATTCTCCGTGCTTCCATTACCTCATCTGTAAAATGGGTATTAAGACTGTGAGCCCCATGTGGGACAACCTGATTACCTTGTGTCTACCCCAGCACTAAGAACAGTGCTTGGCACATAGTAAGCCCTTAACAAATGCCACTATTACTGTTATTATTATATATCATAGATAATGGCAGATCTCCAATGTGTTAATGGAGGATGCTTTATTGCTCAATGGATGCAAAGGTTAATATTTGAAAATTATATATATATATATATATATATATATATATATATATATATATATATACATATCTATATATTTGTATCTCAAAACAACAAATAAAAGCTACTAACTTTTTTGTACGCATTTATGGTGCTATTTCATAAGGCAGCAATATTTATAGTGTTTTTCATCAGTTATTTTAACACGGTTTAGTCAGTGTTTGGTCTCTTGGGAACGTATCAATGCACTTTAGTATTTTTCAGCTTAATGTTTAATTTCTCAGTGAGGTTTAATGGTACCGTGCTAAAATGATTCAAAATGTGCTAGCCCTGCATTAAGTGTTTATGGGACTTATTAAGTGATATTAAGTGATACACTCACCAGGTCGGGAGTAGTGGGGTAAAGGACATTCTGATAATCCAACATGGTAGCAGTTGGTATTTCTATCCAGCATCACTGGCTACAGTAATCCCTCTCCCTTTTATTTCCTCAGAAGAGAGAGATGAAAAAAATGAAGGGCCGGAAGAGACCCTTAAATGCTCAGTCTTCAACAACTGCACAGGTATCTGGCTCCTCTCTCCTCTCTTCTCACTCCAATTCCCCCCCCCCCCCCTTTCCCTTTTCTTCTTCCTTTTCCTTTTCTTCTCCCTGTTCCTCTCCCTCTCCTTTTCCATTTCCTTCTTTCTCTCCCTGCCTTATCCCTTTCTCCTTCTTCTTCTCCATTTTTCTCTCCTTCTTCCTTTTCTTCTCCATCTTTTCTCCTGCCTTTTCCATTTCCTTCATTTCCTTCTTTCTCTCCCTGCCTCCTCCCTCTCTCCCTCTCCATTCTCCTCTTCTTCTTCAACTTCTCCATCTTTAACTCCCTGCTTTTCCACTTCTTCTATTTCCTTCTTCCTCTCCCTGCCTCCTCCCTCTCTCCCTCTCCATTTTCCTCTCCTTCTTCCACTTCTCCAACTTTAACTCTCTACTTTTCCATCTCTTCTATTTCCTTCTTTCCCTCCCTGCCTCTTCCCTCTCTCCCTCTCCATTTTCCTCTCCTTCTTCCACTTCTCCATCTTTAACTCCCTACTTTTCCATCTCTTCTATTTCCTTCTTTCTTTCCCTGCCTCTCCCAGTCTCTCTGTTTCTCTATCTTCCCCCCTTTTCTTTTTCCTCATCCTGCCCCCTCATTGCCCCCGGCGGGGCAATGTCCTTCGGGGAGGAAGATGGCCCTGCCTTGACCGATGCCTTTCACTGCACGGGGACGGAGCCCCATCTGTGGAACTGCCCGCGGAGCGCCCTGGGGGCTGCCGCCTGCCCGCCCCACCATGTAGCCTACGCCATCTGCTCTGGTGAGTGCCAGCCTGGGAGGACGCTGGGGGCAGGGGGAGGATTGACCCGTGGACCAGGGGCAGCCTACTCCGTCCAGTGGCTGGTTGCCCGTGGGCTAGTTTCATGGGATCCGACAAACAAGGGCTGTGGGGATGTGGCCTTACCACCTTTGGCCAGACTCAAGCCAACAGGAATCTCAGTGGAATAAAATTATAATAATATGAATAATTGTGGTATGTAGTAAGTGCTTACTATGTGCCATTCACTGTACTATGCACTGGGATTGATACAAGATAATCGGCTCGGTCACAGAGTCTGTCCCGCATAGCGTAAGCCAACAGTGGTGGTTTCGTGAGGGCTGGGAAAGTCCACAGAAGCTCTGTGTCCTTGCCTCCTTTTTGCAGCCCTGATTTCTTTACTCATTCATTCATTCATTCAATCATATTTATTGAGCGCTTACTGTGTGCAGAGCACTGTACTAAGCGCTTGGCAAGTACAAGTTGGCAACACATAGAGACGGTCCCTACCCAACAGTGGGCTCACAGTCTAGAAGAGGGAGACAGAGAACAAAACATATTAACAAAATAAAATAAGTAGAATAAATATGTACAAGTAAAATAAATAAATAAATAGAGTAATGAATATGTACAAACATATATACATATATACAGGCGCTGTGGGGAAGGGAAGGAGGTAAGGCGGGAGGGATGGAGAGGGGGAGGAGGGTGCCTTTCCCGCTTTGGATCAGTAACCCACAACTCCACCACTGGACCCCAGCTGAGCCACTAGTTCCCAGCTACACTTTTGGCCCCCAAACTCCACCACTGGCCACGCGTGTTCATGTAAACCCCCACAGGGAAACCAACCCACCACTCCCCGCAGAGTTACTCCTTGCCCTTAGAGCGCTGTGGAATGTCTTCATGCTTTCTCATCCCCGAGCCCAGGTGAGTCGGCGGAGGCACTGCGGTTGCAGGGCGGGCAGAGCCGGTGTGACGGCCGCGTGGAGATCTTCCTGCGGGGCGCCTGGGGCCGGATCGTGGCCGAGGCCTGGGGGCCTGGCGGAGGCCGGGGTGGTGTGCCGACAGCTGCGCTGCGGAGAGGCCCGGAGAGCCTACAGCCTCGATCCGACGGCCCGCGGCCCAGAGGCCACCCCTGTGGGGCTCAGCACTGTCACCTGTGCTGGGAATGAGACCCGCCTGACCCAGTGCCAAGTCTCCACCCCTCCGCTACCTCCTGCAGGGACGGCCTGGGATGTGGGCGTCATCTGCTCTGGTGAGTTCCTTCCCGGGCCCTGCCCTACCCCGGGCAGTGGTCCCAGCCCTGGTTCCATGCCCAGCCATGGACCCACCCCCGGTTCCTCACCTGACCAGGGTCCCACTTTGGCCATTGTCCCACCCCTGGCTATGTCCCACATCCCCATTCCCACCCCAGGTCATATACCACCCCAGACAGTGGTCCCACGTCCCACCCCTGACTACGTCCCCCCCTCCCCAGTCCCACCCCAGGTCATATCCCACCCCTGACAACGGTCCCACGTTGGCCATTGCCCTACTCGCAGAAATGGCCCCTCTCCTTGCTGAGGTCTCAACCTCGGCCCCAACCTTCCCTACCCCTCCCTGGCTCGATCCCCAAAGCCAGGCCTAGGAGTATCTTGGGTCTGTGCCCACAGAGAGCGAAGGCCTGCGTCTGGCGGGCGGCCCGGGGCGCTGCTCCGGGCGGGTGGAGGTGCTCCACGACGGGCGCTGGGGGACGGTCTGCAATGACTCCTGGGACTTGGCAGATGCCCAGGTGGTCTGCCGGCAACTGAGCTGTGGCGTGGCCCTCGGGGCCCCTGCCTCCGCCGGGCACGGGGCCAGGACGGGGCCCATCTGGCTGGACGAGCTGGGCTGCACGGGGAACGAGTCTCGCCTCTGGCAGTGCCCCTACGCAGGCTGGGGCCAACATGACTGCCGACACAAGGAGGACGTCGGCGTTCTCTGCTCGGGCAAGTTCTGCGGCCCTCGGGGGTCGTCTCCACGTGGTGCGAGAAAAGAGGGGATGGGTGTCAATGGGGCATTGGTTCCACAGAGCAATACAACCCAATCAACACAATCATTCAATCAGTGGCGTTTATTGAGCGCTTACTATGTGCAGAACACTCTAATAAGTACTTGGTAAGGGGCAAGGCAGAAGAACTAGCAGATGTTCCCGGTCTGTAGTGACCTCACAGTCTAGAGGGAGAGACAGACATTAATATACATAAATAAGTAATTCATAATATATAATTTAAAGATGGGTACAGAAGCGTTGTGGGGTTAGGGCTGGTGTCCTAAGGGGTGAATATCAAACATCCAAATGTCACAAATCCTAGAAAATAGACCACACAGATGGGAGAGTGAGCAGGGGAAAAGAAGATTTAATCGGGGAAGCCTCTCGGAGGACTAGGGGCTCACTATATAGGGGAGAGGGAGAACAGTTATTATACCCTATTTTACAGATGAGGAAACTGAGGCCTAAAGAAATTAAGTGGCTTGCTCAAGGTCACAGTAGGGACCGTCTCTATATGTTACTGACTTGTACTTTGCAAGCGCTTAGTACAGTGCTCTGCACACAGTAAGCACTCACTCAATAAATACGATTGAATGAATGAATGAATACGATAGAGGTGGGACTAGAACTCAGATTTCCTGACTCTCGGGCTTGTATTCCTTCCACTAGACCCCACTGCTTCAAGCTTCGGGTTTGGCCCCTGAGCCAACGCAGATTCTCAGCGGTCCCTCTCTCCCCAGAGTACACAGACGTGCGGCTCGCTGGTGGTTCCTGGGCCTGTACCGGGCGGCTGGAGGTTTTCTACAACGGGACGTGGGGAAGCGTGTGCCATAACTCCCTGACGGATGTCTCCCTCACCGTGATATGCAAACAGCTGCAATGTGGAGCCCGGGGACAGGTGTTGCCGACACCGAAAACGGAGGCAGAATCCAGGCTGACCTGGGTGGATCGCATCGAATGCCGGGAGAAGCACCACATCTCTCTGTGGCAGTGCCCCTCCGCACCTTGGCATCCACACTCGTGCCCCAGGACGGAAGAAGCCTGGATCAGTTGCCGAGGTGACGACCTTGTCGATCTATCGCCTCCGGCCTGGGAGCCATGTGGCCCGTTTCAGGCAACTAAGTCTCTTGATTTGAAATGTACCATGAGAGTGAAAACTGCTTGTGGGCAGGGTTAGCACTAGCCAATTTCAATGCCACTCTTAATTCCAAGGCTCTCTTGCTTTGAAACAACTCTGTAAACTCTGGTTTACTCCGTCCGATGTTATAACCTCTACTGCTGCTGCCTCTGCGTGACAGAGACAACCCTAGTTTATGCTCATCTCTAGGAAACATTTTGGAAACTCGAATAAAGCGATTAAATCCCTTTTCTATTTAGGATGAGAAAATGACACCTATATATCGGGGAAGCCGCGTGGCACAGTGGAAAGAGCACAGGCTTGGGAGTCAGAGGTCATGAGTTCTAATCCTGACACCGCCACTGATCAGCTGTGTGACTTTGGGCAGGTCAATTAACTTCTCTGGTCCTCAGTTCCCTCATCTGTAAAATGGGGATTGAGACTGTGAGCCCTCCGTGGGACAACCTGATTACCTTGTATCCCCCCAAGGCTTAGAACAGTGCTTTGCACATAGTAAGCTCTTAACAAATGCCATCATTATTATTATTATTATTCTCCGTGCTTCCATTACCTCATCTGTAAAATGGGTATTAAGACTGTGAGCCCCATGTGGGACAACCTGATTACCTTGTGTCTACCCCAGCACTAAGAACAGTGCTTGGCACATAGTAAGCCCTTAACAAATGCCACTATTACTGTTATTATTATATATCATAGATAATGGCAGATCTCCAATGTGTTAATGGAGGATGCTTTATTGCTCAATGGATGCAAAGGTTAATATTTGAAAATTATATATATATATATATATATATATATATATATATATATATATATACATATCTATATATTTGTATCTCAAAACAACAAATAAAAGCTACTAACTTTTTTGTACGCATTTATGGTGCTATTTCATAAGGCAGCAATATTTATAGTGTTTTTCATCAGTTATTTTAACACGGTTTAGTCAGTGTTTGGTCTCTTGGGAACGTATCAATGCACTTTAGTATTTTTCAGCTTAATGTTTAATTTCTCAGTGAGGTTTAATGGTACCGTGCTAAAATGATTCAAAATGTGCTAGCCCTGCATTAAGTGTTTATGGGACTTATTAAGTGATATTAAGTGATACACTCACCAGGTCGGGAGTAGTGGGGTAAAGGACATTCTGATAATCCAACATGGTAGCAGTTGGTATTTCTATCCAGCATCACTGGCTACAGTAATCCCTCTCCCTTTTATTTCCTCAGAAGAGAGAGATGAAAAAAATGAAGGGCCGGAAGAGACCCTTAAATGCTCAGTCTTCAACAACTGCACAGGTATCTGGCTCCTCTCGCCTCTCTTCTCACTCCAATTCCCCCCCCCCCCCCTTTCCCTTTTCGTCTTCCTTTTCCTTTTCTTCTCCCTGTTCCTCTCCCTCTCCTTTTCCATTTCCTTCTTTCTCTCCCTGCCTTATCCCTTTCTCCTTCTTCTTCTCCATTTTTCTCTCCTTCTTCCTTTTCTTCTCCATCTTTTCTCCTGCCTTTTCCATTTCCTTCATTTCCTTCTTTCTCTCCCTGCCTCCTCCCTCTCTCCCTCTCCATTCTCCTCTTCTTCTTCAACTTCTCCATCTTTAACTCCCTGCTTTTCCACTTCTTCTATTTCCTTCTTCCTCTCCCTGCCTCCTCCCTCTCTCCCTCTCCATTTTCCTCTCCTTCTTCCACTTCTCCAACTTTAACTCTCTACTTTTCCATCTCTTCTATTTCCTTCTTTCCCTCCCTGCCTCTTCCCTCTCTCCCTCTCCATTTTCCTCTCCTTCTTCCACTTCTCCATCTTTAACTCCCTACTTTTCCATCTCTTCTATTTCCTTCTTTCTTTCCCTGCCTCTCCCAGTCTCTCTGTTTCTCTATCTTCCCCCCTTTTCTTTTTCCTCATCCTGCCCCCTCATTGCCCCCGGCGGGTGGGTGAGATGGACAGGGGTGTCATTTCCAGCGCAGGAGAAGGTGCGCGTGCGGGGCGGCGAGGACGGCTGCTCAGGACGCATAGAGGTGTGGCACGGCGGGTCCTGGGGCACGGTCTGTGATGACTCCTGGGACCTAGAAGATGCCCACGTCGTGTGCCGACAGCTGGGCTGTGGAGCGGCACTGGCGGCCCCGGGACAGGCGGCCTTCGGCCCGGGGATGGGCACCATCTGGTTGGATGAGGTCCAGTGCCAGGGCAGCGAGGCCTCTCTCTGGGACTGTCTGGCCGCCCCTTGGGGCCGCACCGACTGTGACCACAAGGAAGATGCTGCTGTCAACTGTTCTGGTCAGTGCTGGGGGTTTTGTTCCGGTGGTTCCAGAGATCATGAGCTGTGCTGAGGAAGGGATGGTGTGTTTAACAGATGGACCAGGGTAGTGGAAGTTTGGGATATTTTCGGAAAGGCAGAGCCCCTTTTAGAGCTGAATGCAGGAAAAAATGCAATGTCTTTCTTGGGAAGCAGCATGGCATAGTGGATAGAGCCCGGGCTTGGGAATCAGAAGGCCATGGGTTCAAATCCGGACTCCACCACTTGTCTGCTGCGCGACTTGGACAAGTCACTTCACTTCCTCAGTTGTATCATCTGTAAAATGGGGATTGAGACTGTTAGCTCCTCATGAGGCAGGGGCTGTGTCAAACCCGATTTACTTGTGTCCCTCCCCATGCTTAGTACCATTTCTGGCACATAGTAAGTACTTAACAAATGCCATTATTATTATTATTATTATTCTGAAAGGCTCCTTGACCATTGGAGGGGTCAGAGCATCTTAGGGAAGCAGTGTGGCTCAGTGGAAAGAGCTCGGGCTTTGGAGTCAGAGGTCATGGGTTCAAATCCCGGCTCTGCCAATTTTCAGCTGTGTGACTTTGGACAAGTCACTTAACTTCTCTGTGCCTCAGTTACCTCATCTATAAAATGGGGATTAAGACTGTGAGCCCCCCGTGGGACAACCTGATCACCTTTTAACCTCCCCAGTGCTTAGAACAGTGATTTGCACATAGTAAGTGCTTAATAAATGCCATTATTATTATTATCTTGTAAACTATCTGAGATTATCATTGATAACAGTAATAATAATCGTGATAGTTATTTAGCACTTACCATGTGCTTAACACTGTAGTACTTGCTGGGATAGATAAAAGATAATCAGGCCAGACACACTCCCTGTCCCACATTCAAAGGAGGAGAGAGAACAGGACTGTAATCCCCTATTAATAGACGAGGACATTGAGGCACAAAGAAGTTATGTAACTCACCTTAGGCCATTCAGCAGGCAAGTGTCAGAGCTGGGATTAGAATCCAGGTCTCCTGACTTCGAGGTTTATGCTCTTTCCACTAGGTTATGCTGCTTCTCCATGTAGCTTCCCATCTTATGAAAGAAATGCACGCAGCAAAGACTCTGCTTCCCAAAAAGAGGCTCAGGGTGCATTAGGAATTTGATCACATGAACAATGGACTGGGTGGCAAAGAAAGATCCTGTCGGGAGATTTTCCCCTTCTCTTATTTAGCACCTCTCTTATCCTTGCAGGTCAGAGGCCAAGCCCAACCTCAACACCTAAAACAGGTTTGTCCCTCTCTCAGATGAGCTCCGTGTTTAAGGGCTGAACTCCTCTTCCAGGGCACTAGGAAAGTGATGATCGTCTGGTCGGGTCCCCGGCAGTTCAGTCATCAACTGGTTTACCAAGCGGCTGCCAGATAAACAGCATAGGGTGGTTTTTGGACCAGGGAGGGGAACACCGAGGCTCTGGAGGATCTGTTATGGTCATGGGTCCCCTCAAAGAAGCCCCCAGGTTTGGGCGGGCATTTGCAAAATGTTGCATATGGAATCAGTACTCTTCCCTGGGTGCTGCTGTCCCACAGTCAATAGTACTGGTAATATTTACTACTACTAATAATAATACTAATGATGGCATTTATTGAGCGCTTACTATGTGCAAAGCACTGTTCTAAGCACTGGGGAGGCTACAAGGTGATCAGGTTGTCCCACAGGGGGTTTACAGTCTTCATCCCCATTTTACAGATGAGGTAACTGAGGCACAGAGAAGTGAAGTGACTTGCCCAAAGTCACACAGCTGACAGTTGGCGGAGCAGGGATTTGAACCCATGACCTCTGACTCTAAAGCCAGTGCTCTTTCCACTGAGCTACGCTGCGGCTTTACTGAGCACTTCCTGTGTGTGCGGATCACTGTGTGAGAGTACGATAAATACACAATAGGTCATGATCCCTGCCCCTAGAGAGTTTACAATCCTGCGAAAAAGTGGCATCATGGGTGCCTAGTATCATCTGGGGAGGCTCTGCCAGATTGGGCAGGGGAGGGTAGAGTGGGGATTAAGACTTGAGCCCCCCGTGGGACAACCTGATCACCTTGTAACTCCCCAGCGCTTAGAACAGTGCTTTGCAAATAGTAAGTGCTTAATAAATGCTATTATAATAAATTGCATTATTATTCAGATGGAACTGGTGCAGCCACACCGTAACTGAGGCAGGTGGGTCATCCTGTCCTCTCGGCCCAAACCCGAGACAGCCCCCTCCACACAAAGACACTCCACCTACAAGCATCTGCCCACGACCCGACTCAGGCTCAACAACTCGAACTCCGACAGAGCCGAAGTGTTATGTTCCTGTCAGTCAGTCTTCTTGGAGACTGGGGTACAGCAGAAGCCGCTGCGAGTTCTCTAGACCACTCAGTTATGTTATATTCACATAAGCACTTAGTATAGTGCTGTGCACATAGTTAGTGCTCAAAAAATTCCAGTGTTTGATTGAGTGATTGATTAGACTTCTCTCCTCTTGACGCTCCTTGATGGTTTTTCCCTCTCCCCCAACCAGACCCTAAGCCATCTCCTCCAACTGTCTGCAAGGGATTGGCCACACCTGTGGCCATCTGCTGTGTGTTTGGGACCCTTCTCTGCTTCACTTCAGTGTTTCTAGGGGTTCAGATGTGGAACAGAAAAGGACAACTCACTGGTAAGTGGCAAAGGGGCCCTGGGTGGGAATGAGAACAGGCTTGCTCTCTTTAATGCAGAGCAGCGTGGTCTTGTGGCTGGAGCATGGGCTTGGGAGACAGAAGGACCTGGGTTCTAATCCCTGCTCCGCCACCTGTGTGCTGTGTGACCTTGGACAAATCACTTCTCTTCTCTGGGACTCAGTTCCCTCAACTGTTAAATGGGGATTAAGACTGTGAGCCCGCTGTTGGGTAGGGACCGTCTCTATATGTTGCCAACTTGTATTTCCTAAGCGCTTAGTACAGAGCTCTGCACACAGTAAGGGCTCAATAAATACGATTGAATGAATGAATGTGGGACAGGGACTGTGTCCAACCTGATTTCCTTGTATCCACCCCATCACTTACAACAGTGCCTGACACTTAGGCAGTGCTTTACAAATACCCGAAAAAATGTTGGGGTTTTCTGAGTGAGGGGAGCAGCAATCAACACAGCCTCCCAGTTGAGAGACTGGATCTCAGTCCAACTCTGTCACTGGCCCAACTGGGTGACCTTGGACAAATCACTTAACCTTTCTGTGCTTCAGATTGCTCTTCGGGAAAATAGGGATATGAAGCCTACTCGTCCTAACTCTCAGACTCTGAGCCCTGGGTGGGACAGGGATTGGGTCCAACCTGATGCTATTATATCAACCCAGTGCTGGACACATAGTAAGTGCTTGATAAATCGCGTATTTGTGAACAAGTACTGTTTTGCTCTGAAAAAGGCAGTGTAAAATGGATCTATGTAAGTGGACTCAGACAAAAACAGGGAAGGGTGGGTGAACCTGTAGGCTCCAGAATGCAAGCTCCTTGTGGGCAGGGAACTTGTCTACCGATTCTTGTATTGTACGGTCCCAAGTGCTTAATACAGGGCCTCTGCACATAATAATAATAATGGCATTTATTAAGCGCCACTATGTGCAAAGCACTGTTCTAAGCACTGGGGAGGTTACAAGGTGATCAGGTTGTCCTGTGGGGGGCTCACGGTCTTAATCCCCATTTTACAGATGAGGCAACTGAGGCCCAGAGAAGTGAAATGACTTGCCCAAAGTCACACAGCTGACAATTGGCGGAGCCGGGATTTGAACCCATGACCTCTGACTCCCAAGCCCATGCTCTTTCCACTGAGCCACGCTGCTTCTCTAATAACAATAATAAACAGTGTCATCTATGACACTGCACATAATAAACAGTGTCATGTAGTAGACAGAGCACTGGCCTTTCTCCCCCAGCCCCTCATCACTTCTGAATATATGAATATATCTATAATTCTATTTATTTATTCATTCAGTCATTCATTCAAACGTACTTATTGAGCGCTTACTGTGTGCAGAGCACTGTACTAAGCTCTTGGGAACTACAAATTGGCAACATATAGAGATGGTGGTCCCTACCCAACAACGGGCTCACAGTCTTGAAGGGAATTGATCTATATTGATGCCTGTTTACTTGTTTTGATGTCTGTCTCCCCCTCTCCAAACTGTTAGCCCGTTGTGGGCAGGGATTGTCTCTATTGCTGCTTTGTACTTTCCAAGCATTTAGTACAGTGCTCTGCACACAGTAAGTGCTCAAGAAATACAATTGAAAGAATGAATGAATGAATGGAGTCAGAAGAACCGGAGTTCTAATCCTGGCTCCACCACTTGTCTTGCCGTGTGACCTTGGACAAGTCACTTCACTTCTCTGTGCCTCAGGTACCTCATCTGTAAATGGAAATTAAGATTGTGAGCCCCACCTGGAACAAGGACTGTGTCCAATCTGAGTAGCTTGCATCTACCCCTGTGCTTAGTACAGTGCCTGGCACAGAGTAAGCACTTAACAATCTCCATCCCCCTCTTGACCTTTGGGGATACCAGTATCCACATGGATGTCTCCAACAAGCCTTACATTCATTCATTCAATCATATTTATTGAGCACTTACTGTATGCAGAATACTGTACTAAGCGCTTGGAAAGTACAATTTGGCAACAAATAGTGACAATCTCTACCCAACAACAAGCTCACAGTCTAGAAGAAGGAAGACAGACAACAAAACAAAACAAGTAGACAGGCATCAGTAGCATCAATATAGATACATAGAATTGTAGATATATGCACATCATTTATAAAATAAATAGAATAATAAATATGCACATATATACACAAGTGCTGTGGGATGGGGAATGGGGTAGAGCAGAGGGAGGGAGTGGGGGTGATGAGGAGGGAAGGAGGAGCAGAGGAAAAAGGGGGCTCAGTCTGGGAAGGCCTCCTGGAGGAGGTGAGCTTTCAGTAGGGCTTTGAAGGGGAGATGTCCACCTCCTCTCACTCATCTATTCACTCCTGCTCCAGCTTACCTCAAACACTCGCCAACTCAGGCACCCAGTTGATCTTGAAATCTCCAGTAACTGTACAATCTCTACCCCCTCCAATTCTGAAACTCCTCTATCTCACCTGCTCCTCTTTCCTATACGCCCACTCTCCGACAAATCTGTTCTTTTTCCCCACATAGACCTCTGTTCTTTTGACCCCCCACTTCAACTATTCTATAGCCATCCTTCCCCAGTTGGTCTCCATACCCAAACGACCTCCCCCTGATGCACAAATCAAAACACTCGATACCACTCGACACCACCCTTTCCACTGAACTGAACTCTCTTGCTCCCCTGCCCCTCCTCTGGTCTCGTACCACTAACCCACAACCATGGATCACTTCCATAAGTTGGCTTCCTCCGCTCTCGTGCCCAAGCTGTGGAGCGCTGTTGGATGAAATCCGGACATCTCCCTGATCTTTTCCACCTTAAATTCATTCTTATCTGCTTCAATTTGGCCCTCTCCACTGCCTGACAACACATCTCCCTCCTCATTCACTCTCAAACCCACTGCCCCCATAGCTACTCCAGACACTTAACCCTCTCCTCAAACCTTCCGTCCCTGCACTCACCGTCTCTTTCCCCAAGTGACCTGGCCACATACTTCATCATCAAAATTGAAACCATCTGGAGTGAGCTCCCTAAAAATCTCCTTTGTTTCTCTCCAATCCCCACCGCCCCACCCACCCTCTCCTTCTCTCCCTGTGTTCCCTGCAGTAACTCAGGATGAAAGGGCCTCCTCTCTAAATCTATCCTGTCTAACTTTACTTCTGACCTCATCTCCTCATAACTTTTTTAAACACTTGTCCCTTCCCTTCTTCCTTCCTTGACTGCCGTCTTCAGCTGTTCACTTCTTCCCCTCTACTTTCAAACATGATTATATACCCCCTATGCTAAAGTACTCTCCCTTGACCCCATGGCTCCCTCCAGTTATCGCCCCATCTCCCTCCAACCATTTTTCTCCAAACATCTTGACTG
Organism: Tachyglossus aculeatus; assembly: GCF_015852505.1. Taxonomy (NCBI): domain Eukaryota; kingdom Metazoa; phylum Chordata; class Mammalia; order Monotremata; family Tachyglossidae; genus Tachyglossus; species Tachyglossus aculeatus. The sequence goes on from NC_052068.1 coordinate 12,274,644, forward strand.
AGTTATTTATCCAGCCTTTCTCCACTTCCAATTCTCTCTTTGATCCCCTCCAATCTGGCTTCCTCCCCTTCACTCCACAGAAACAAACGCTTAGTACGGTGCTCTGCACACAGTAAGCACTCAATAAATACGATTGAATGAATGAAACAGCCCTCTCCAAGGTAACAATTGACCTTCTTCTTGAAAGCTTCTCTCTCTCCTAATCCTCCTAAATCTCTCAGCTTCCTTCGACACTGTAGACCGTCCTCTTCTCCTTGAAACTTTAACTAACCTTAAATTCACTGACTCTGTCCTCTCTTGGTTCTCCTCCTAACTCTCTGCCCGCTCCTTCTCAGTCTCTTTTGCTGGCTCCTCCTCTGCTTCCCATCCTCTGATAGTGGGGGTCCCTCAAGGCTCAGTTCTAGGTCCCCTTCTCATCTCCATCAACATCCACTCCCTTGGGGAACTCATTCACTCCCAAGGCTTCAATTACCAACTCTATGCAGATAATTCCCAAATCTACAAGTCCAGCACTGATCTCTTGCCTTCCCTGAAAGCTCACATTTCCTCAGTCAGTCAGGCTTTTATTAAACACTTACTTTGTGCAGAGCACTGTACTAAGTACTTGGGAAAGCACAACAGATATATTTCTTCCTGCCGGCACCTCAAACTGAACATGCCCCTAACGGAGTTTCTTATTTTCCACCTAAATCCTGTTCTCCCCGGTCTTTCCCATCACTGTAGCCAATACCATTATCTTCACTACCTCACAAGTCAGTAGCCATCATTGTCCTCAACTCGCCATCCACATATTCAATCTATCACCAAGTCAGGTCGGTTCTAGACTGTGAGCCCACTGTTGGGTAGGGACCGTCTCTATATGTCGACAACTTGTACTTCCCAAGCGCTTAGTACAGTGCTCTGCACACAGTAAGCACTCAATAAATACGATTGATTGATTGATTCTACCTTCACAACATTGCTAAAAACCACCCTTTCCTCTGTATCCAAACCGCAGCCATGCTCATCCAAAAGCTGTATCCTTATTAGCCTCCTCGCTGACCTCCCAGTCTCTCATTCATTCATTCATTCATTCATTCATTCATTCATTCATTCTTTCAATAGTATTTATTGAGCACTTACTGTGCACAGAGCACTGTACTAAGCACTTGGAAAGTACAATAAAGCAATAGAGACAATCCCTGCCCACACCAGGCTTGCAGTCTAGAAGGAGAGAGACAGACATCAAAACAAGTAAATGGGCATCAATATAAATAGAATTATAGATATACACTTGTATACATAAGTGCTGTGGGATGGGGGAAGAGCAAAGGGAGCAAGTTGAGGTGATGCGGAAGGGAGGGAGAGCTGAGGAAAAGGGTGCTTAGTCTGGGAAGACCTCTTGGAGGAGGTGTGCCTTCAGTTGGGCTTTGAAGCGGGGACATCCAAGTAGAGATGTCCTGAAGACAGGAGGAGATGCGAGCCTGGAGGGAGGGAGAGAGAACAGGAGAGGAGATGTAGATTTGGGGTCTCCACACTCCAGTGCAAACTTCACTCTGCTGCCCAGATCATTTCGCAACAGAAACACTCAGTCCATATCTCCCCATTCATCAAAAACCTCCAATAGCTGCCCATCCACCCCTGCATTAAACAAAAACTCCTTACCACTGGCTTTAATGCACTCATTCAGCTCATCCCTCCTACCTCACCTTGTTGATCTTCGGTTAGAGCCCAGCCAGCACACTCTGCTCCTCTAGTGCTAGCTTACTCACTGTGTCCTGATCTTGTCTAGCTCACCACTGACCCCTGCTCTCTCTTCCTCCCTTCAGGCTCATGTCTCCTCCTGCCTTCAAGACATCTCCATCTGGATGTCTGCCCGCCATCTAAAACTCAATATGTCCAAGACTGAACTCCTTATCTTCCCTCCCAAACCCAGCCCTTTCCCTGACTTTCCCATCATTGTAGATGGCACTACCATCCTTCCCGTCTCAAAAGCCCACAAACTTGGTGTCATCCTAGACTCTTCTCTCTCGTTCACCTCTCACATCCAATCCGTCACCAAAACCTGCCGGTCTCACCTCCGCAACATTGCCAAGATCTGTCCTTTCCTCTCCATCCAAACTGCTACCCTGCTGTTTTAATCTCTCATCCTATCCCGACTGGATTACTGCATCAGCCTCCTCTCTGATCTCCCATCCTCCTGTCTCTCCCCACTTCAGTCTATACTTCAGGCCGCTGCCCGGATCATCTCTGTGCAGAAATGCTCTGGGCATGTTACACCCCTCCTCAATAATCTCCAGTGGCTACCAGTCAACCTACACATCAGGCAAAAACTCCTCACTCTCGGCTTCAAGGCTGTCCCTCCCCTCGCCCCCTCCTACCTCACCTCCCTTCTCCCCTTCTCCAGCCCAGCCTGCACCCTCCGCTCCTCTGCCGCCGCTAACCTCCTCACTGGGCCTCGTTCTCGCCTGTCCCGCCATCGACCCCCGGCCCACATCCTACCTCTGGCCTGGAATGCCCTCCCTCCGCACATCCGCCAAGCTAGCTCTCTTCCTCCCTTCAAAGCCCTACTGAGAGCTCTCCTCCTCCAGGAGGCCTTCCCAGACTGAGCCCCCTCCTTCCTCTCCCCCTCCCCATCCCCCCCGCCCTACCTCCTTCCCCTCCCCACAGCACCTGTATGTATGTTTGCACAGATTTATTACTCTATTTATTTTACTTGTACATATTTACTATTCTATTTATTTTATTTTGTTAATATGTTTTGTTTTGTTGTCTGTCTCCCCCTTCTAGACTGTGAGCCCGTTGTTGGGTAGGGACCGTCTCTATATGTTACCAACCTGTGCTTCCCAAGCGCTTAGTACAGTGCTCTGCACACAGTAAGCGCTCAATAAATACGATTGAATGAATTAAGGTCACTGCTCCTCCAAGAGGCCATCCCTGATGAAGCCATCTTTTCCCCAGCTTTTTGCATCTTCTGTGACCTTTGGACATAATAATAATAATGATAATAATAATAATAATAATGGTATTTGTTAAGCGCTTACTATGTGCCAAGCACTATTCTAAGTGCTGATTTGACATTCACCCGACCTTCAACTCCACAGCACTTAAGTACATATCTTTGAATTATATATTAGAAATTATTTGTCTATTCATATTAATGTCTGTCTCCCCCATCTAGACTATAAGCTTGTTATGGACAGGGAATGTGTCCGCTAATTCTCTTGTATTGTACTCTTCCAAGTGCTTAGTACAGTGCTCTGCATATACTAAGTCCTCGATAACTATAATTGATTGATTGATTAGCAGATACCAAAAAAATAAGCAGTCAACAAGTACAGTTGATTAACTGATTGATTGAGAGTCTAGCTTTGAAATGATGTTTAGTCATTTTTCTGAATCTAAGTAGAACCCTAAGGATTTGTAAATCAATCAATCAATCAATCAATTGTATTTATTGAGCGCTTACTGTGTGCAGAGCACTGTACTAAGCACTTGGGAATTACAAATTGGCAACATATAGAGATGGTCCCTACCCAACAGTGGGCTCACAGTCTAGAAAGAGCTTTAGCTTTGAGATTTGGGTTCAAACCCCCCTCTAATCCTGCCCCTCTACTGCCTCTCTCCCCTTCTCTCCCTGGAGGTGGCGAGGACACCATTCATTCATTCATTTAATCGTATTTGTTGAACGCGTACTTCGTGCAGAGCACTGTGCTAAGACCTTGGGAGAGCACAATACAACAATAACAGACATTCCCTGCCCACATTGAGCTTACAGTCAGATGACTGCTGATCCCACCTGCCAAGGATTAGGAAGTATCTTATTCCTATTTTACAGATGAGAAAACAGAGGCACAGAGAAGTAAGGGTCTTGAGCAGGGCCACACAGCAGATAAGAGGTGGAGCTTGCAAAGGACCCCAAGACCCCTTGCGAATTATAAGGTCCCTGTGGGCAGGGATCACATCTAACAATTCTGTTGTCTTGTATTTTCCAAGTATAGAGTGCTCTGCACCCAGTAAATGCTCAGTAAATGCCATTTATTGGTTGACTGAGTGCCCTGACTCCCAGTGTGAGCTTAGTACAGTGCTCTGCACACAGTAAGTGCTCAGTAAATATGATTGAAGGAATGAATGAGCTCTTTACAATAATGTGAGCCCCTTGTTGGGTAGGGATTGTCTCTATCTGTTGCCAAATTGTACTTTCCAAGTGTTTAGTATAGTGCTCTGCACACAGTAAGCGCTCAATAAATATGATTGAATGAATGAATGAAAAATAATAATAATGATTCATTCATTCATTCATTCATTCAATCGTATTTATTGAGCGCTTACTGTGTGCAGAGCACTGTACTAAGCACTTGGGAAGTACAAGCTGGCAACATATAGAGATGGTCCCTACCCAACAACGGGCTCACAGTCTAGAAGGGGGAGACAGAAAACAAAACAAAACATGTAGACAGGTGATAATGATATTGGTAGTGGTATTTGCTAAATGCTTCTTATGTGCCAGACACTGTTCAAAGAGCTGGGATAAATGCAAGATAATCAGGTTAGACACAGGCCCTGTCCCACGTGGGGCTCACGGTCTTAATCCCCATGGTACAGAGGAGGGTACTGAAGCCCAGAGAAGTTAAGTGACTTGCCCAAGGTCACCAGCAGACAAGGGTAGAAGGTGGGATTAGAACCCATGACCTTCTGACTCCCAGCCCCGTGCTCTGTTAGACTACACCTCTTCCCACAGTCCTTCAACCTTGTTTCAGAAGCAACGTAATCTCTTTTCAGTTTCCATCAGAGACAAGCATTCCCTCTCAGACGGAGTCTATGAAGATCTCAATAATATCCCGTTGGAGGAGAAGTATGAGGAGATCGAAGACACTGAAGACAACCCACCAGGGGAGCCATACGATGACATTGAGGAGATCGGTGACCAGCTAAATGAGAAGGAGGCCAGCCCATTGGCAGGTCTGGGGCTGTTTCAGGATCCTTTCTACTGCAAATCACTGATCCGAGGGTGATAATGACAATAACAACAATAATAATAATATTTGTTAAGCGCGTACGATGTGCCAAGCACTCTCCAAAGTGCTGGGGTAGATATCAATCAATCAATCAATCATATTTATTGAGCGCTTACTGTGTGCCGAGCACTGTACTAAGCGCTTGGGAAGTACAAGTTGGCAACACACAGAGACAGTCCCTACACAACAGTGGGCTCACAGTCTAGAAGGGGGAGGCAGAGAACAAAACCAAACATACTAACAAAATAGAATAGATATGTACAAGTAAAATAAATAAATAAATAAATAGAGTAATAAATATGTACAAACATATATACATATATATGATAATCAGAACCCACATGGGGCTCACAGTCTAAATAGGAGGGAGAATAGGTATTGCGTCTCCATTTTGCAGATGAGGGAACTGAGGCATCAAAGTGGAGTGACTTGCTTAAGGTTACATATGACGGAGCAGAGATTGGAACCCATGTCTTCTTGCCTCCGGATCTGTGCTCTAGCCACTAGGCAATGCCACTTCTTTTGCTGCTGTGAGGGTAAGCCATAGCCCAAGGTGGGCAATCAGTAGCAACAATGTTGGACAGGGACTGTCTCCAACCTGATTATCCTGTATCTACCCTAGATATTAATACAGCGCCTGGTACATACTAAGGGTTAAACTCACTGTGGATGGGAAATATGTCTGTTTATTTTCATATTGTATTTTCCCAAGTGCTTAATTCAATTCAATTCAATCGTATTTATCGAGTGCTTACTGTGTGCAGAGCACTGTCCTAAGCGCTTGGGAAGTACAAGTTGGCAACATCAATCAATCAATCAATCGTATTTATTGAGCGCTTGCTGTGTGCAGAGCACTGTACTAAGCGCTTGGGAAGTACAAGTTGGCAACATATAGAGACGGTCCCTACCCAACAGTAGGCTCACAGTCTAGAAGGAGGAGACAGAGAACAAATCAGAACATATTAACAAAATAAAATAAATAGAATAAATATGTACAATAAAATAAATAAATAGAGTAATAAATACGTACAAACATATATACATATATACAGGTGCTGTGGGGAGGGGAAGGAGGTAAGGGGGGGAGATGGGGAGGGGGATGGGGAGAGGAAGGAGGGGGCTCAGTCTGGGAAAGTCTCCTTAGTAATAATAATAATAATAATGGTGGTATTTGTTAAGTGCTTACTATGTGCAAAAAACACTGTTCTAAGCGCTGGCGGGAGATACAAGGTGATCAGGTTGTCCCACTTGGGGCTCACAGTCTTAATCCCCATTTTATTCATTCCTTCATTCATTCAATCATATTTACTGAGTGCTTACTGTGTGCAGAGCACTCTACTAAGTGCTTGGGAAGTACAAGTTGGCAACATATAGAGACGGTCCCTACCCAACGGCGGGCTCACAGTCTAGAAGGGGGAGACAGACAACAAAACAAAACATATTAACAAAATGAAATAAATAAAATAGTGAATATGTACAAGTAAAATTAATAGAGTAATAAATCTGTACAAACATATATACAGGTGCTGTGGGGAGGGGAAGGAGGTAGGGTTGGGGGGTGGGGAGGGGGACGAGGGGGAGAGGAAGGAGGGGGCTCAGTCTGGGAGTTGCTATTCATTCATTCATTCAATCGTATTTATTGAGTGCTTACTGTGTGCAGAGCACTGTACTAAGCGCTTGCGAAGTACAAGTTGGCAAATGTGCCAAGAACTGGGGTAAATATAAGACAACCAGATCAGCTACAGACCACCATTTTACCAGGGCATGGAGAAATTAAGTCACTTGCACAAGGTCTCACAGCAGACAAGTTAAAGAGCTGGGATTAGAATCCAGTTCCCCTGTCTACCAGATTTATGTTCTTTTCACTAAGCTATGCTGCTTCTCATTTATATGTCTCTATTGGGAACCCAAATGTTTTACGTTTTCCAGTTCTCTGATCATCCTTCTGGTGAAGGACTGGGAAACTCTATATCCTACTATACAGACGGAGAAGCAGCGTGGCTCAGTGGAAAGAGCCCGGGCTTTGGAGTCAGAGGTCATGGGTTCAAATCCCGGCTCCGCCAGTTGCCAGCTGTGTGACTTTGGGCAAGTCACTTAACTTCTCTGGGCCTCAGTTCCCTCATCTGTAAAATGAGGATTAAAACTGTGAGCTGCCCTGTGGGACAACCTGATCACCTTGTAACCTCCCCATCACTTTGAACAGTGCTTTGCACATAGTAAGCGCTTAATAAATGCTATTATTATTATTACTATCAGTTGGAGCTGCCTTGGATCAGATGGATGGGGTCAAATCCTTGACCAAGTGGCAGGGCAGAATCCATACCTTAGTTCTGATTCTCTCTTCCTAACACTTTGCCTGCACTTGGCCCCCAGACTGGACTTCCTTCCTGCTTCAGATCTGCTAGGCCATGGCTCACGGCTCTTGGAATTTTCAAATTCCCACTGGAAGCCCCCTTCTCCAAGAGACAATCCCCAACCCTCAGTCATTCTAGTAAATACTGTAAGCTCATTGTGCGAGCTCAACGAGGTGGATCAAGTTTGAGGCTGCCGATGGCACCAAAATCTGATTTCCAAAAACTCTTTCCCATGTCTCGTGCCAGTTCTCCCTGAAACTCCCCTGGCTAGTTCTCTCTTCAACTATTATGCGGTTGGGCACCTTTCTATAGAAATTCTTCTAGACTGTGAGCCCACTGTTGGGTAGAGACCGTCTCTAAATGTTGCCAACTTGTACTTCCCAAGCGCTTAGTACAGTGCTCTGCACACAGTAAGCACTCAATAAATACGATTGAATGAATGAATGAATGAATTTGTGGAGTTTCCAGATACCTGACTGGTATCTTCCCCGCCCCACAGCACTTGTTTATATTTGTACATATTATTTACTCTATTTCACTTGTACATATTTACTACTCTATTAATTTTATTAATGATGTGCATATAGCTATAATTTTTATTTATTCTGATGGTTTTGACACCTGTCTTCATGTTTTGTTTTGTTGTCTGTCTCCTCCTCCTAGACTGTGAGCCCATTGTTGGGTAGGAACCATCTCCATATGTTGCCAGCTTGTACTTCCCAAGCACTTAGTACAGTGCTCTGCACACAGTAAGCGCTCAATAAATACAATTGAATGAATGAAGGATGCCATCCTGGTCAAGTCTTCGGTTGATCAATAGTACACACTGAGCATTTACTGTTTGCATAGTACTGTACTAAACACTTGGGAGATTTCACCATCATTAAACAAGTCCCATATTATCCATCTTATTCCAATAGCAAGCAAGATGTCAGAGAATTTTAGTGGAAAGTGACTTGCAGAGTATATGTGTAAGACCTGGGTTCTAATCCTGGCTCGGCCATGAGTCTGCTGTGTGACCTTGGGGAAATCACCTTACTTCTCTGTTCCTCAGTTACATCATCTATAAAATAGGGATTAAGACTTTGAGCCCAATGTGGGACAGGGGATTTATCTAACCCAATTACTTTGTATATACCTCAGTGCTTGGTACAGTGCCTGGAACATAGTAAGTGCTTAAAACACCATTATTTTATTAATTATCATTATAAATATTTAAATTACATCACTACAATAATAATTATTATGATCCTTCTATTCCTCCTCCCCTCCTTCTCCTCCTTCTCTTTCTCTTCAACTTTTCCCTCTTCTTCCACCTCCTCCTCCTCTTCTTCTTCCTTCTATTTCTCTTTCTCCTCCTTTTCCTCTTCTTCCTCTTCCTCCTTCTTCTTTTCCCCCTTCCACTATTTCTTTCTTCTCCACTTCCTCCCTCTTCTTTGTCCTTATCCTTCATCTCTTCCAACCCCATCTCTATCTCCATCCTCTGAAGAAGATAAACTGAGGATGGAGGAGGTTTTCCTGAATAATAAAAATAATAATGCTGATATTTGTTAAACGCTTACTATGTGCTGAGCACTGTTCTAATTGCCGGGGGGGTGGGATGTAAGGTAATGAAGTTTGTTCCATGTGGGGCTCACAGTCTTAATCCCCATTGTACATATGAGGGAACTGAGGCACAGAGAAGTTAAGTGACTTGCCCAAAGTCACACAGCTGACAATTGGCAGAGTGGAGATTTGAACCCATGACCTCTGACTCCAAAGCCCACACTCTTTCCACTGAGCCACGCTGCTTCTCTAGTAGCATGATCACAGGTGGACCAGCTAAGTTTCCCAACTGTTTCTCATGGATTTGTTTTCCATGAATCACTTGATTAATCAGGCATATTTATTGAGAGCCTATTCTATGAAGATCATTTTATTAAGTGATTGCGAGAGTACAATATATTTAGTTGATGTGATGCCTGACCTCAAGGACCTATCAGGGTGACAAACAAACTATATACACTCATTTTTCCATAATGTGTGTTTTTACTGTATGGTTTGGGTAGAACACTGTTGGGAAATTTGGGAACATTGTTCTGACAAAGTGCCTCTGTCAGGATATGATGCTTTGTGATGTTAAATAATAATAATAATAATAATAATTATGGTATTTGTTAAGCACTTACTATGTGCAAAGCACTGTTCTATGCAATGGGGAGATACAAGGTGATCAAGTTGTCCTACGTGGGGCTCACAGTCTTAATCCCCATTTTACAGATGAGGGAACTGAGGCACAGAGAAGTTAAGTGACTTGCCCCAAGTCACACAGCTGGGACATATGGGACATGGATTGTGTCCAACCTGATTGTCTTGTATCTATCACAGGGCTTAGAACAGTGCCTGGCACATAGTAAGCACCTAACAAATGTCATTTAAAAAAATGCAAAGAGTTTTCATTCGCCTCTTTCTGTTTCAGGTTGGGCTTCACAATCGCTGGATGGAGTTGTCCCATCTGGAGTGGAAGAAGAACGCCTATCACCGCCTCCCGGCTATGATGATGTTGAGTTGCATAACTTGGAATATTATAATCGTTGAATTTGAACATGCTTTGCTGGAAACCTCCCTCCCTGCCCACCCCGGACCCATGCCTTCCCAGTCTTTCCTTCAGTCTTACTCTCTCTGAATTAATTTGCATGAACTTTTGAATATCCTTTGAATGTTTCCCCTCCTGCGTAAGTACTGTGCATTGTGCAGCTTCTTAAGCTTTGGCTGGTTTGTCCAAGAAATGCAAGACAACTCATTTGTGTTTTGCCCTTCAAACACTGTCTGCACTTTGGTGACGGAGCTCTGCCTTTAGGAAAGGAGATCATTTGTACCCTGAAACGTCTTTGAAGGATGTGATCTGGGTTCTCCCTGGAAGTGGGTTTCAGTCAGATTGATAAATTTAAGAAAGGTGGGAAAATCTGGAAAAGATGATGGAATGAGGAACAGATTTGGTAATGCCAATTCTGGATCCACGTCCTAACTTGGGAATCTAAGGGAATGGAATGACTCAATCAATGCAGTGCACAACCCGCGGCCCTACCTGTTCCAGGTGTTGAAGGCTGCCATAGGGATCATGAGGTGAGCCCGCTGTTGGGTAGGGACCGTCTCTATATGTTGCCAACTTGTACTTCCCAAGCACTTAGTACAGTACTCTGCACACAGTAAGTGCTCAATAAATACGATTGAATGAATGAGGTCATCCCGAGGGGAGGGGCAGCAACAGACTGGGGTTTTCATGGGGTTTATGAGCGGGACAGGGTCAAGGAATGGCATGCAAATGTTGAGAAGTTAATGTTTCAGGTAGCTTGGTTCTTTCAATCGCCACTCAGAGATTCTTAGATTTTTCAGATCTTATTGGCACGAAACAAACAAAAGAAGCCACGTCCCCACTTCCCTCCAGACTGTAAGTTCCTGTGGACAGGGACTGTGTCTACCAACTCTATTGTATTGTATTTTCCCAAGCTCTTAGTACAGTGCTCGGCACACAGTAAGCGCTCAATAAATACGATTCATTGATCAGCAGGTGGCAACCACGTGGACTGTGTTTTACAAGAAATTCGGTAGGCTGAAAATAACAGCTGACTCGAGGGGATCTGGGGCATATTCATGGATGAGTTACAGAGGAAAAGTTAAGGACGTAGAGGAGAAAATCTGGGGTCAGTCCAGAATTTAGCTACCAAGATTAGGAACCACCAATCCACCTCCAGCTCAATGTTCACCTTATGGAGAAAGAAGAGATCCTCTAGGAGGTCTGTACTGATATCCCAGCTAAAAGGAAAAAAATGGACACTTCTCCATGATCAACGTGTTGAGGAGTACCGAACAAATCACCAGTGGCTTGTGTCACAAATCACTCGGAGACAAAAAGTTTTGTCGAGAAATGTCTCCTGCATCTGATGAGGCCCTCCAGAACTCAGACAGGAAGGAGACTTTCTCCAGAAGCCTGCATGTCAGCATGCAAATTAAATTAATGAACAAATGCAGCAGGTTGTGGAATGCCAAAACAGAAGAGATCCAACAGCTTCTACACAATCAATGATAATATTGAGCATTTACTGAGTGAGCAGAAGCTGCTTGAGAAACCTTCAGGTTAGCATTAAAGGCATGATAACGTAGTGCATAGAGCCCGGGCCTGGGAATCAGGAGGTCATGGGTTCTAATCCTGGCTCCACCACTTGTCTGCTGTGTGGCCTTGGGCAAATCACTTCTCTAGTACTCATTTACTTATCTATTAAATGGGGATTAAGACTGTGAGCCCTGTGTGGGACAGGAACTGTGTCCAACCTGATTTGTTTGAATCTATCCTAGCAATTACTACAGCGCCTGGCACATAGTAAGTGCTTAACAAATACCATTATCATCATCATCATCCTATACCTGCCACCAAGGCACCTTCTTACCTCACCACAATCAAGGAGGGAATCCCGAAGGCACGGCAACAACAATCCATTATTCTCCACAGCACACCTACTCTTGAAGATGAAGCCTTTCAAAGGATACAAAACCTTCCAACGTGTGAAGATAAGGCATTTGTCCCAATGGTTGAAGGAGTTACCACAGCATTCAGAGCCATGTTTACATAAGTAGCATAATAATAATAATAATTATGAAATAATGATGATATTTGTTAAGCGCTTTCTATGTGCTTTCTATGTGCTATCACAGTCTTAATCCCCCTTTTACAGATGAGGCACTGAGAAGTTAAGTGACTTGCCTAAAGTCACACACAACTGACATGTGGCATGGGCGGGTTTAGAACCCACGACCTCTGACTCCCAAGCCCAGGCTAAGCAGCATGGCTTAGTGGAAAGAGCATGGACTTGGGAATCAGAGGTTGTGGGTTCTAATAGCAATAATAATAACAATAATGGTATTTGTTAAGTGCTTACTATGTGCAAAGCACTGTTCTAAGGGCTATGGGGCAACAGGGTGATCAGGTTATCCATGTGGGGCTCACAGTTTTAATCCCCATTTTACAGATGAGGGAACTGAGGCACAGAGAAGTGAAGTGACTTGCCCAAAGCCACACAGCTGACAATTGGTGGAGTCGGGATTTGAACCCATGGCCTCTGACTCCAAAGCCCGGGCTCTTTCTGCTGAGCCACGCTGCTTCTCAGCTCTGTCACTTAGCTGTGTGACATTAGGCAAGTCACTTCACTTCCCTGTGCCTCAGTTCCCTCATCTGTAAAATGGGGATTAAGACTGTGAGCCCCACATGGGACAACCTGATTACCTTGCATCTACCCCGGCACTTAGAACAGTGCTTGGTATGTAGTAAGCACTTAACAAATACCGCCATTATTATTATTGTTATTTCCACTAAACCACGCTGCTCCTGCTTGGCCCAGTGGAAAGAACCCCACTAACATGAGGCCTCCACAAAGCCTTGCGAAGACCAGAGATTGAGGAAGCGGTCCTTGTGGCTATGTTTTGGACTCTGGGCTACAAGGAGCCTGCAATTCTTCTTTGGCTATAGCACTCAGTGGATTTGCAGTTTTATTCTGTGCATTGGTCCTTGTCTCTTATGTGGTCTTGGTGTTTAATTGTTGGATAAAAATAATAATAATGGTTATGGTATTCGTTAAGCAGGGCCCGGGGTCATCAGAGGACCCGGCTGTTAATCCCAGCTCTACTCCTTGCCTGCTGGCTGACTTTAGTCTCTACTAAGCACAGGGAAAGAATATTCAGGTGGAAATTAAACACCGTCCTTGTCTCTCAGGGGCTCATAATCTAAAGAATATATGAGAATGAGAGAGGACTGTAAGGAGACACATAGAGAGGGATCAAACAGCACGGCTCAGTGGAAAGAGCACAGGCTTGGGAATCGGAAGACATGGGTTCTAATCCCGGCTCCGCCCCTTCATTCAATTGTATTTATTGAACGCTTACTGTATGCAGAGCACTGTACTAAGCGCTTGGGAAGTACAAGTTGGCAACATATAGAGACGGTCCCTACCCAACAGTGGGCTGACAGTCTAGAAGGGCTGACGGTCTAGAAGTCTAAATATTACTCTATTTATTGCTCTATCTATTACTCTATTTATTTTACTTGTACATATTTATTCTATCTATTTTATTCTGTTAATATGTTTTGTTTTGCTCTCTGTCTCCCCCTTCTAGACTGTGAGCCCACTGTTGGGTAGGGACCGTCTCTATATGTTGCCAAATTGTACTTCCCAAGCGCTTAGTACAGTGCTCTGCACACAGTAAGTGCTCAATAAATACAATTGAATGAATGAATGAATAGAAGGGATAATAATAATGATGGTATTTGTTAAGCGCTTTCTATGTCTGCCGTGTGACTTCGGGCAAGTCACTTCACTTCCCTGTGCCTCAGTTACCTCACCTGTAAAAAGGGATTAAGAATGTGAGCCCCACGTGGGACAACCTGATTACCTTGTCTCTATCCCAGTGCTTAGAACGGTGCTTGGCACATAGTAACTGCTTAACAAATACCATAACCATTATTATTATTTTTATCAAACAATTAAACACCAAAACCACATAAGTCTTTTAGACTGTGAGCTCACTGTTGGGTAGGGATTGTCTCTATATGTTGCCAACTTGTACTTCCCAAGCGCTTAATACAGTGTTCTGCACACAGTAAGTGCTCAATAAATACGATTGATTGATTGATTGATTAATAAGAGACTAGGACCAATGCACAGAAGAAAACTGCAAATCCACTGAGTGCTTAGCCAGAGAAGAATTTCAGGCTCCTTGTAGCCCAGAGTCCAAAGCATAGCCACAAAGACTGCTCCATCAATCTCTTGTCTTCGCAAGGCTTTGTGGAGGCCTCATGTCTTGGGGGCTCTTCTCTTTCCCGCTGGGGAGGTGGAAGGCAGAGTGGGATGGAGGCTTCTAGATGATGCAGAGATGAGCATGTTGTGGTGGGGGTGTGTGTCCCATTCATTCATTCATTCAATTGTATTTATTGAGCTCTTACTATGTGCAGAGCACTGTACTAAGCGCTTGGGAGAGTACCATCTAACAGTAAACAACATTCCCTGCCTACAATGAGCTTCCAGTCTAGAGGGGGGTCCCTGGGGAGGAGTGTGGCTGTCTGGTACTTGTGACCCTGGGTCTGCAGACCATAATAATAATAATGATGGTATTTGCTAAGCGCTTACTATGTGCAAAGCACTGTTCTAAGCGCTGGGGAGGTTACAAGGTGATCAGGTTGTCCCACGGGGGGCTCACAGTTTCAATCCCCATTTTACAGATGAGGTAACTGAGGCACAGAGAAGTTAAGTAACTTGCCCAAAGTCACACAGTTGGCAATTGGCAGAGCCAGGATTTGAACTCATGACCTCTGACTCCAAAATCCGTGCTCTTTCCACTGAGTCACGCTGCTTCTCCGAACAGCATACCGAACACAGGGGCCCTCAGTGGGGCAAAGGGGCTACCCGACTAGCTTGACTTGTCATTTCCGTGCCTATATGTGGGACCCTAATGGAAATTGTCATTGACTAATAATAATAATAATGATGTTGGCATTGGTTAAGCATTTACCTTCTAGACTCTGAGCCCATTGTTGGGTAGGGATTGTCTCTATTTGTTGCCGAATTGCACTTTCCAAGCACTTAGTACAGGGCTCTGCACACCTTAAGTGCTCAATAAATATGATTGAATGAATGAATTTACCATGCTCCAGGTACTGTACTAAGTGCTGTGTTGGATATAAGCAAATTGGGTTGGATCCAGTCCCTGTCCTACTTGGGGCTCAGAGTCTCAATCTCCATTTTACACATGAGGTAACTGAGGCACAGAGAAGCAGCGTGGCTCAGTGGAAAGAGCCCGGGCTTTGGAGTGAGAGGTCAGGGGTTCAAATCCTGGCTCCGCCACGTGTCAGCTGTGTGACTTTGGGCAAGGCACTTAACTTCTCTGTGCCTCAGTTACCTCATCTGTAAAATGGGGATGAAGACTGTGAGCCCCCCGTGGGACAACCAGATCAGCTTGTAACCTCCCCAGCGCTTAGAACAGTGCTTTGCACATAGTAAGTGCTTAATAAATGCCATCATTATTATTATTATTATTAAGTGAAGTGACTTGCTCAAGGTCATACAGCAGACAAATGGTGGAGCTGCGATTGAACTCATGACCTTCTGGCTCCCAGCCCATCCACTACACCATGCTGCTTCTTATTGAACCCCTCTAGAATTCATCCCTCAAATACCCTGCCCCTCTGTGACCCTTCCCCTCTAGAATTCATCCCTCAAATACCCTACCCCTCTGTGACCCTTGGGCTCTCAGTAAATCAAACCGGAAGCCAAGCTCCTTATATTTTCCCAAAAACCAAACCTGGATGAGATTTAGCTGCTCTCACGTGACTCCCCTTCATTCCTAGGGCTGCAAGGAAATTGTCACCCAAGGAGTTTTCTCTCTCATTTTTTAAAATGGTATTTTTAGGCACTGTTCTAAATACTGGAGTAGATACCAGCTAATCAGGTTGGACATTGTCCCACATATGACTAACAGTCTTCATCCCCATTTTACAGATGGGGTAACTGCAACATAGAGGAGTTAAGTGACTTGTCCAAGGTCATACAGCAGACAAGTGGCAGAGCTGGGATTAGAACCATTGGTAGATAACACTCTATCAAGAAAGTCAATTTTGGATGAGTTCCCAGTGACCCTGGGAGGAATAGAGAGAGGTTGGGAAGGAGAGAGCATTCTGGAAGGAAGGGAGGGAAGGGAAGTGGGAAGGAGGGAAGGAGGGAAAAAAGGAGGGAGGGAGAAGCAAAGAGAGAGAGAGAGAGAGAGTCAGTCCTTGGAGGGAAAGAGGGAGGGAGAGACAAAGGGATGGAGGGAATCCTGGAAGAGAAAATCTTAAGGAGACCCTTACTGTGTAAACTGTACTCTGCACACAGTAAGCGCTCAATAAATATGATTGAATTGAATGAATGAATAAACTTGTTGCTTCTTCAGCACATCTCAGTGGAAAGAGTGCAGGCTTGGGAGTCAGAGGTCATGGGTTAGAATCCTGGTTCTGCCACTTGTCAGCTGTGTGACCTTGGGCAAGCCACTTAACTTCTCTGTGCCTCAGTTACCTAAACTTTAAAATGGGGATTAAGACTGTGAGCCCCACGTGGGACAACCAGATTACCTTGTATCCTCTCGAGTGCCTAGAACAGTGCTTCGCACATAGTAAGTGCTTAACAAATGCCACCACTATTATTATTCTTCCTACGCACACTCCAAACACTTCCTCCAGCCTATCAAGCTCCTTAGTAGTGAAAGTCGGGAAGATTCCCCAGGAAGAGTAAACCCAACCCTCAAGTCGCAAGCCCCAACCCAGATCCACTAGCCACAGCCTTTGCTGCCAACACCAGACAGAAGCCCCAGATCAAATCTTCTAGACTGTAAGCCTGGTGTGGGCAGGGATTGTCTCTCTTTATTGCTGAATTGCACTTTCCAAGTGCTTAGTACAGTGCTGTGCACAGAGTAAGTGCTCAGTAATATGATTGAATGAATGAACAAATGACTAATCACCTGCTGGCAGACAGAGGCTTGGGTGTCTGTCCTTTCATTCATTCATTCATTCATTCAATTGTATTTATTGAGCACTTACTGTGTGCAGAGCACTGTACTAAGCGCTTGGGAAGTACAAGTCGGCAACATATAGAGACAGTCCCTACACAACAATGGGCTCACAGTCTAGAAGGGGGAGACAGACTACAAAACAAAACATGTGGACAGGTGTCAAGTCATCAGTCCTGGTCCCAGACAGGCGATGGCATCTCCTCCCAATCCCATCTGTCTCTATCCCACTTCAAGGCTACTGATTCCCTAAGTTTTAATTAAATTCAACTTGAAAACCTGGACCACTACCACCATCCTTCCGGTCTCACAAGCCCATAATAATAATAATGATTGTACTTTTTAAGGGCTTACTATGTGCAAAGCACTGTTCTAAGCACTGGGGAGGCTGCAGGGTGATCAGGTTGTCCCACAGGGGGCTCACAGTTTTAATCCCCATTTTACAGATGAGGTAACTGAGGCCCAGATAAGTTAAGTGACTTGCCCAAAGTCACACAGTTGACAGTTGGCAGATCTGGGATTTGAACCCATGACCTCTGACTCCAAAGCCTGTGCTCTTTCCACTGAGCCACGCTGCTTCTCCCATATAATAATAATAATGATGGTATTTGTTAAGCGCTTACTATGTGCAAAGCACTGTTCTAAGCACCGGGGAGGGGGGGGGGAATACAAGGTGATCAGGTTGTCCCACGGGGGGCTCACAGTTTTAATCCCCATTTTACAGAAGAGGGAACTGAGGCACAGAGAAGTGAAGTGACGTCCAAAGTCACACAGCTGACAATTGGCAGAGCCAGGATTTGAACCCATAACATCTGACTCCAAAGCCCGTGATCTTTCCACTAAGCCACACTGCTTTTCTTATCCTTGGATATCCTTATCCTTATCTGTCATATCCTTGGCGTTTTAATAATAATAATAATAATAATAATAATAATGGTGTTTGTTAAGTGCACACTATGTGCCAAGCACTGTTCTAAGCACTGGGATAGATACAAGGTAATCAGGTGGTTCCAAGTGGGGCTCACAGTCTTCATTCCCATTTTCCAGATGAGGTAACTGAGGCACAGAAAAGTTAAGTGGCTTGCCCAAGGTCACACAGCGGACAAGTGGCGGAGGCGGGATTAGAACTCATGAACTCTGACTCCCAAGCCCGGGCTCTTGCCACTGAAGCCATGCCGATCCTCAGCTCCTCTCTCTCATTCAACTCACACATTCAATCTGTCAATTTTCAATTAAAAATTCAATTTTGTTGCTGAATTTTACTTTCCAAGTGCTTAACAATAATAATAATAATGATGATGGCATTTATTAAGTGCTTACTATGTGCAAAGCACTGTTCTAAGCGCTGGGGAGTTTACAAGGTGATCAGGTTGTCCCATGTGGGGCTCACAGTCTTAATCCCCATTTTACAGATGAGGTAACTGAGGCACAGAGAAGTTAAGTGACTTGCCCAAAGTCACACAGCTGACAAGTGGCGGAGGCAGGATTTGAACCGATGACCTCTGACTCCAAAGCCCCGGCTCTTTCCACTGAGCCACACTGCTCCCCCTTAGTACAGTGCTTAGTACGGTGTTCTGATTACATTCATTCATTCATTCAATCGTATTTATTCAATCAATCAATCAATCAATCGTATTTATTGAGCGCTTACTGTGTGCAGGGCACTGTACTAAGCACTTAGGAAGTACAAGTTGAGTAAGCGCTCGATAAAAAGAATTGAATGAATGAATGAAAGAATGAATCCGTCACCAAATCCCATCAGTTCAACCTTTAAACCCTGCTGAGAAGCAGCGTGGCTTAGTGGAAAGAGCACGGATTTGGGAGTCAGAGGATGTGGGTTCTAATCCTGGCTCGGCCACTTGTCTCCTGTGTGACCTTGGGCAAGCTACTTAACTTCTGTGTGCGGAGCACTGAATTAGAGAGCTTAGAACAGTGCTTTGCACATAGTAAGCACTTAACAAATACCACCATCATTATTATTATTCTTTTCTCAGATTGAAAGAGTTGTTCTGACATACTGGGGACTTGATGAAGTATCAGAATTGTGTATATCTAGGAACTGTGCTTGGGTAAGAATCTTGTACATTTAGAGTGCTGGGAATTTCTGCTGTCAGTGTGGCGTGGTGTCAACGGACAGACTGTTAAAGTTAGGCTCTGATCAATCAATCAATCATATTTTTTTGAGCGCTTCTATGTGTAGAGCACTGTAGTAAGTACTTGGGAGAGTAGAATATAAGAAAGTTGGTAGACATGTTCCCTGCCCGCAGTGAGATTACAACATAAAGGGAGAGGCTCTGATCATTAATTATTGAGGGTCAGCTGGGTCTATCTGGGTCTATCATTCATTCATTCAATCACATTTATTGAGCGCTTACTATGTGCTTGGAATGTACTAAGTACTTGGAAAGTACAATTCGGCAACAGATAAATAATAATAATAATGATGGCATTTATTAAGCGCTTACTATGTGCAAAGCACTGTTCTAAGTGCTGGGGGATACAAGGTGATCAGGTTGTCCCACGGGGGGCTCACATTCTTAATCCCCATTTTACAGATGAGGTAACTGAGGCTTAGAGAAGTTAAGTGACTTGCCTAAGGTCACACAGCAGACATGTGGTGGAGCCGGGATTTGAACCCATGACCTCCGACTCCAAAGCCCGTGCTCTTTCCACTGAGCCACGCTGCTTCTCGACAACGGGCTCACAGTCTAGAAGGAGGAGACAGACAACAAAACAAAACAGTAACATCCATAACAACAAAATAGATAAATAGAATTATAGATATATACACATCATTAATAAAATAAATTGAATAATAAATATGGACAAATATACACAAGTGCTGTGGGGAGGGAGAAGGGGGTAGAGCAGAGGGAGGGAGTAGGGGTGATGCGGAGGGGAGGAGGAGCAGAGGAAAAGGGGCTCAGTCTGGGAAGGCCTCGTGGAGGAGGTGAGCTCTCAGTAGGGCTTCGAAGGCGGGGAGAGAGCTATCAGTCAGGGATTTTTTAAATCAATGAATCCGTGGTATTTATTGATTATTAACTGTGTGCAGAGCACTGTACTAAGCTCTTGGGAGAGTACAGTTCAGTAGAGTTGGTAGAAACATTCCCTGTCCACTATGAGTCTACTGTCCATTGCCAAGAGGTGGGTCCCCTTGGGCTACCTGAGGGGGTCACTTTGGCAACCTCAACAGGACACCTGGCCCTTCCTGCACACCCAGAAAATTAACAAATACCTTTAAAATAAAGACCTGAATGAGTTTTGAGGTATCACCAATTTAGTAAGATAGTGACCTTGTTGTGAGCAGGGACGGTATCTGTTTGTTGTTACATTGTAC
The DNA here is from genome assembly GCF_015852505.1 of Tachyglossus aculeatus. Lineage (NCBI taxonomy): Eukaryota > Metazoa > Chordata > Mammalia > Monotremata > Tachyglossidae > Tachyglossus > Tachyglossus aculeatus. The sequence continues at coordinate 12,294,899 of NC_052068.1, forward strand.
TCTCCCAAGCACTTAGTGCAGTGCTTTGCACACAGTAAGTGCTAAATTAGTAAGTGCTTAATAAATGCCATCATTATTTAGAGAATCAGCATGGCTTAGTGGAAAGAGCATGGGCTTTGGTGTCAGAGGTCATGGGTTCAAATCCCAGCTCCGCCAAGTGCCAGCTGTGTGACTTTGGGCAAGTCTCTGGGCCTCAGTTACCTCATCTGCAAAATGGGGATTAAGACTGTGAGCCCCCCATGGGACAACCTGATCACCTTGTAAACCCCCCAGTGCTTCAAACAGTGCTTTGCACATAGTAAGCACTTAATAAATGCCATTATTATCATTATTTATTTAATAAATAGAACAGTGTTTTGCACATAGTAAGCACATAACAAATGCCATTATAATTATGATTAAATATGATTGAATGAATGAATGAGTAGATGAGACCAGGATGACTCTTTTCACTCTGAGGCTTTGTTCTCTATCTCCACAGTCCTTACAGGTAAAGTGTCTTCATGTTTTGTTTTGTTTTTGATGGTATTTAAGTGTATGCTATGTTCCAGGCACTGTACTAAGAGCTGGGGTACATACAAGACCATCAGGTTGGCCTTGGTCTGTGTCTCACCTGGTACTTACAGTCAATCCCCATTTTACAAGTGAGGTAACAGAGGCACAGAAAAGTTAGGTGACTCACCCAAGGTCTCAAAGCAGAGAAATAGAGGATCCAGGATTTGAACCCAGGTCCTTCTGATTCCCAGTTCCATGATCCATCTGCTAGGCACCGCTAGACTGTAAGCTTCTGAAGGTGAAAATTATGCCTATTTGTTCTATTGGATTCTCTTAAGTGCTTAGTGCAGTGTTCTATGTAAGCGTTCAATAACTACCACTGATTGATTTCATCGGTACATCTACACTGTCCTGGCCAAATGATTAATGAGTCACCTAAACAACGAGCTATTGGATTGAAGGAAAGGAACTTAGAGAGAAATGATCAAGGTAAGAGTGGTGTCCACTTTTCATTGTAAATGTGGGGGTGAGAAGGGGGCAAGGATTTTAGGAGAAGCCACATGGTCAGTAGAAAGACCAAGAAAGGGTGTAGGAATCAAAGGGATTGGGATTCTAATTCTGCCACTGCCACTTACCTGCTGTGTGACCTTGGGCAAGTCTATTAACTTTCCTGTGCCTCAGTTTTGACATCCAGAAAATGGGGATTTAGTAGCTGTTTTCCCTCCCCCTCAGTCGGAGCACATGTGGGAGCCCTTTAGGTAGGGATTGTCTCTATTTGTTGCCGAATTGTTCTTTCCAAGCTCTTAGTACAGTGTTCTGCACATAGTAAACGCTCAATAAATATGACTGAATGAATGAATGTGGGACAGGAACCGTGTACAAACTGATTAGCTCGTCTCTACCCCAGTATTCAATTCAATGCTGAACAATGGAAAGTGCTTAGAAATATTCTCATTATAGACATCTCTATGGCTTATTGCATGAACATCCAGATCAAACCCACTTTCTCCAGACTTTGGAAGGAGTTGAGAGTCTCTCTTGTTTTAAAGATTGCTAGATAATAATAATAATAATGGCATTTATTAAATACTTACTATGTGCAAAGCACTGTTCGAAGTGCTGGGGAGGTTACAAGATGATCAGGTTGTCCCATGGGGGGCTCACGGTCTTAATCCCCATTTTACAGATGAGGTAACTGAGGCACAGAGAAGTTAAGTGACTTGCCCAAAGTCACACAGCTGGCAATTGGCAGAGACGGGGTTTGAACCCATGACCTCTGACTCCAAAGCCCGTGCTCTTTCCACTGAGCCATGCTGCTTCTCTATGCCATTTCTAGTTCAGTGAAAATATTTGAGAAAATGCCTGCCACTTTAAACTTGATGAGTAGGTTGATGATATGTATTGAGCACTTACTATGTGCCAAGCACTGTGTTCAGTTCTGGAGTAGATCTAGAGTAATCAGATTGGACACAGTCACTACAGCATGGATTTGGGAGTCAGAAGGACCTGGATTCTAATCCCAGCTCCATTGCTAGTCTCCTGTGTGACCTTGGGTGACTCACTTCACTTCTCTGGACCTCAGTTCCCTCATCTGTAAAATGGGGATTAAGACTGCGAGCCCCACGTGGGACAGGGAATGTGCCCAACCTGGTTAGCTTGTATCTACTCCAGTGCTTGACACACAGTAAATACTTGACAAATACCATCATCTTTATTATTATTATTACACTACACAGAGATCACAGTCTAAGAGGGCAGGAGGGAAAGCAGGAAGTTAATTTCCATTTTACAGATGAGGAAACTGAGACACAACAAAATTTAGTGACTCGTCAAGGACAGGCAGCAGGATCTACTCCTTTTTGGGCTCAGGGCATGCAAATGATGTAGATAGTCGGCATGCGAAGCTACATATTTGCAACCCAGACTAAGTAATGCCTAGCAACACTATGAGAATGTTCAATGCAAAATAGTTTTCTGGGCAGGACATTTGAGGAGAAGGGAAGACAGTGGTTGATCAATTAATCAGTCAACAATATTTATTGAGCATTTACTCCAGGCAGAGCACTGTGCTAAGCACTTGGAAGAGTACAATAAAACATGAAAAAACTTGTACTTCCCAAGCGCTTAGAACAGTGCTTTGCACACAATAAGTGCTCAATAAATATGACTGAATGAATGAATGAATGAATGAGGAAATTAGGAGCAGGTGCTATTAGTCTCCAGCACTTCAGTACATCCAAGAACAATTTTGATATGGAATGGAACATCCATCACTCATTGATATTTTCAAGCACACCCATCGAATGGAGCACTTCGTACAGTGCTCTGCACACAGTAAGTGCTCAATAAATACGATTAAATGAATGAAGGAGTCTTCTCTGTCAAACCTATAAAACGGTAGTCAAAGTCAACTCAGTTCTGACTGACAAGTCCTGCAGCCTTTGGGGAGGAGCCAATCCTAACCCAGAAGGAAGGATGTGGTATAACCTAGTGGCTAGAATAATAATAATAATGATGGCATTTATTAAGTGCTTACTATGTGCAAAGCACTGTTCTAAGCGCTGGGGAGGTTACAAGGTGATCAGGTTGTCCCATGTGGGGCTCATGGTCTTCATCCCCATTTTACAGATGAGGTAACTGAGGCTCAGAGAAGTTAAATGACTTGCCCAAAGTCACCCAGCTGACAACTGGCGGAGCTGGGATTTGAACCCCTGACCTCTGACTCCAAAGCCCGGGCTCTTTCCATTGAGCCACGCCGCCTCTCCATGGAACCCGGGCTTGGGAGTCAGAAGGATGTGGGTTCTAATCCCGGCTCCTCCACTAGTCTGCTGTGTGACCTTGGGCAAGTCACTTCACTTCTCTGGGCCTAAGTTACCTCATTCATTCATTCATTCATTCATTCATTCAATCGTATTTATTGAGCATTTACTGTGTGCAGAGCACTGTACTAAGCACTTGGGAAGTACAATTTGGCAACATATAGAGACGGTCCCTACCCAACAGTGGGCTCATCTGTAAAATGGGGACTGAGATGGGGCTCACAGACTGGGACAGTGTCCAACCCGATTTGCTTGTATCTATCACGGCACTTAGTACAGTGCCCGGCTTATGGTAAGTGCTTAACAAATACCACAGTTATTCTTATCATCACTAAGAAAAGAAAAAGACATGGTCGCTGGCCTTGGGGAGCTTACAATCTACTGAACTGAGGGAGAAGCAGTCATTTCCAGGCTATACCCCAGAAGTTTCCACCCAAATGTTCTGACAAGCCCTACCCACGTCCTCCATGGATCCTCTCAATTAATCAATCGTATTTATTGAGCGCTTACTGTGTGCAGAGCACTGTACTAAGCGCTTGTACTCTCACAAAGGACAGTCAACCATCAGCCGTGTCAGCACAGTACGTGAACACAATATATGCCTTCATCATCACTATCCATTATTAGTGATTGTCATCTATTCTGTCAAACTCTAAGGTGCATTCATTCATTCAGTTGTATTTAACGAGCGTTTACTTTGTGCAGAGCACTGTACTAAGCACTTGGAAAGTACAATTCAGCAACAGAGACAACACCTGACCACAACAGGCTCACAGTCTAGAAGGGGGGAGACAGACATCAATACAAGGAAACAGGCAACAGTAGCATCGATATAAACAGAATTATAGATATATACACATCATTAATAAAAAATAAGTAGAATTACAAATATGTACATATATACATGGTTTTCAAACTGTATGGTATTAATAATTATGATACTTGTTTAGCACTTACTATGTACCATGCTCTGCACCAAGTGCTGGAGTCGATGCAAGATAAGCAGAGAAGCAGCGTGGCTCAGTCAAAAAAGCCCAGCCTTTGAAGTCAGAGGTCATGGGTTCAAATCCCTGCTCCACCAATTGTCAGCTGTGTGACTTTGGGCAAGTCACTTAACTTCTCTGGGCCTCAGTTACCTCATCTGTAAAATGGGGATTAAGACTGTGAGCCCTCTGTGGGACAACCTGATCACCTTGTAACCTCCCCAGTGCTTAGAACAGTGCTTTACACATAGTATGTGCTTAATAAATGCCATCATTATTATTATTATTCATTCAATCGTATTTATTGAGCGCTTACTGTGTGCAGAGCACTGTACTAAGCGCTTGGGAAGTACAAGTTGGCAAGACGGTCCCTACCCAACAGTGGGCTCATTATTATAAGTAGGTTGGACACAACCCCTGTCTCACGTGGGGCTCAAAGTCTAAGTGGGAGGGAGGAGGATTTAATTCCCATTTTACAGATGAGGAAAATGAGGCATGGAGAAGTTAAGTGACTTGACCAAGATTACACACCAAACTGTGAGCAGAGTCAAGATTAGAACTCAGGTTTTCATTCTCCCAGACCCAGGCTCTTTTCACTAGGCCACGTTGACAACTGTTCAGAAAGGGTTCCTGTCAGTCCTCGTGACCCAATCGGTGGAAGTGGCTACACATATGCTTTCTACCTCTCCCTTCCTCTCCCTCCCCAACCCCCACATTCATTCATTCATTCAATCGTATTTATTGAGCGCTTACTGTGTGCAGAGCACTGTACTAAGCGCTTGGGAAGTCCAAGTTGGCAACATATAGAGACGGTCCCTACCCAACAGCGGGCTCACAGTCTAGAAAGGGGGTGACAGACAACGAAACAAAACATATTAACAAAATAAAATAAATAGAATAAATATGTACAAGTAAAATAAATAGAGTCATAAATCTGTACAAACATATATACAGGGGCTGTGGGGAGGGGAAGGAGGTAGGGCGGAGGGGATGGGGAGGGGGAGAGGAAGGAGGGGGCTCAGTCTGGGAAGGCCTCCTGGAGGAGGTGAGCTCTCAGTAGGGCTTTGAAGGGAGGAAGAGAGCTAGCTTCGTGGATGTGTGGTGGGAAGGCATTCCAGGCCAGAGGAAGGATGTGGGCCGGGGGTTGACAGCAGGACAGGAGAGAACGAGGGACAGTGAAGAGGTTAGCAGCAGAGGAGCGGAGGGTGCGGGCTGGGCTGGAGAAGGAGAGAAGGGAGGTGAGGTGGGAGGGGGTGAGGGGATGGACAGCCTTGAAGCCGAGAGTGAGGAGTTTTTGCCTGATGCATAGGTTGACTGGTAGCCCCTGGAGATTTTTGAGGAGGGGAGTAACATGCCCAGAGCATTTCAGCACAAAGACAATCTGAGCAGCAGCGTGATGAATAGATTGAAGTGGGGAGATAAGGGGAAACACACATCGTACCTACAGGCAGTTCCAACATGCTCTGTGTAGCCTACGGACTGACATGATTGTCTATCCTTGTCCCCAATGACTGACCATCACTATAAGTTTATATGGCTGTAAATAAATATCCTACTGAGAGCTCAACTCTTCCAGGAGGCCTTCCCAGACTGAGCCCCCATTTTCCTCTCCTCCTCCCCATCCCCCCCACCCTACCTCCTTCCCCTCCCCACAGCACCTGTATATATGTTTGCACAGATTTATTACTCGATTTATTTTGCTTGTACAGCTAGCTTTATTTCTATTTATTCCTATGCCTTGACCCCTGTCCACATATTTTGTTTTGTTTTGTTGTCTGTCTCCCCCTTCTAGACTGTGAGCCCACTGTTGGGTAGGGACCTTCTCTATATGTTGCCAACTTGTACTTCCAAAGCACTTAGTACAGTTCTCTTCACACAGTAAGTGCTCAATAAATACGATTGAATGAATGAATGAATGAATATTCCCCCCTCTCAGGGTTGCAACTGGAGAGTTTCCAGTACTCTACCAGTCACGAATACAGGAGGGAGAGTCAAGCAGAGGCATCAGCATGGCTCAGCGGAAAGAGCCCGGGCTTTGGATTGAGAGGTCATGGGTTCAAATACCGGCTCCGCCAATTGTGACTTTGGGCACATCACTTCACTTCTCTGGGCCTTAGTTACCTCATCTGTAAAATGGGGATTAAGCCTGTGAGCTCCCTGTGAGACAACCTGATCACCTTGTAACCTCCCCAGCTCTTAGAACAGTGCTTTGCACATAGTAAGCTCTTTATAAATGCCATTATTATTATTATTATTATTATTATTATTATTATTATTATTATTATCATCAGTGTGGCTTAGTGGTAAGAGCACGAGCTTGGAAGTCAGAGGATGTGGGTTCTAATCCCACCGCTGCCACTGGTCTGTTGTGTGACTCTGGACAAGTCACTTAACTTCTCTGTGCTTCAGTTACCTCATCTGTAAAATGGGGATTAAAAGTGTGAGCCCCACGTGGGGTAACCTGATTACCCTGTATCTACTCCAGTTCTTAGAACAGTGCTTGGCACATAGTAAGCACCTAACAAATACCATTATTATTATTATTATTATTATCATACCCACTCCATTCCTAGTTTGGCCAGTGGCTATCGAGGCGCAGGCAATCTGCTACAAGTTAAATCTCACCAGTGCTGGGGAACGGTGGTACGGGAGAGATCGAGGGCAGAGACTCATTTACTGAGTGGAAGGTGGCAATGGTAAACCACTTCCAGATTTTTACCAAGAAAACTCTATGGATACACTACCAGAATGATTGCAGATGGAAGTGGGGCATTCTGGGGGAGATGTGTCTATGGCGTTACTCTGGTTCACACATGACTCGACAGCATAAGACAACAACAACGTATAAACATCCAGGTTGTCCTGAAGCTTGTAACATTTATATTTATTGAACTCCCACTTGGCGCACTGCATTGTAATAATAATAAGATGGTATTTGTTAGGTGCTTACTATGTGCAAAGCACTGTTCTAGGAGCTTGGAGAAGCACAAAACAAACAAGTGACCTATTCCCTTCCCACGAGAATCTTACACTCTAGTGGAAGAAGCAGACATTAAAAATACTTTCCACTAGAGAAGTCAAAATAAATAATCAAATGAACATTTAAATAAACGTATTTTTAAGAACGCTGAGCCTGAGTATAACTAAGTTCTTAAATGCTAGAGTTGGATGTTCTATCTGCAAGTGTCACAGAGGAGAGAAGCAGTCAAGCAAAAGCTCCTCACTATTGGCTTCGAAGCTGTCCATCCCCTCACCCCCTCCTACCTCATCTCCCTTCTCTCCTTCTCCAGCCCAGCCCGCACCCTCCGCTTCTCTGCCGCTAACCTCCTCATCGGGCCTCATTTTCGCTGTCCTGCCATCAATCCCTGGCCCACGTCCTTCCCCTGGCCTGGAATGCCCTCCCTCCACACATCCGCCAAACTAGCTCCCTTCCTCCTTTCAAAGCCCTACTGAGAGCTCACCTCCTCCAGGAGACCTTCCCAGATTGTCCCCCCATTTCCTCTCCTCCTCCTCCTCCCCTCCTCATCCTTCCCTCTCCCCCTCCCAACAGCACTTGTGTATATTTGTACATATTTATTACTCTATTTTATTAATGATGTGTATATAGCTATAATTCTATTTATTCTGTTGGTATTGACACCTGTCTACTTGGTTTGTTTTGTTTTTTGTCTGCCTCCCCCTTCTAGACTGTGAGCCCATTGTTGGGTAGGGACTGTCTCTATATGTTGCCGATTTGGACTTCCCAAGCGCTTAGTACAGTGCTCTGTACACAGTAAGCGCTCAATAAACACAATTGAATGAATGAATGAATGAAAAGGAATGGAATGGACAGGCCTCTGCTTGACTCTCCCATCCATAGTCAAGACAGGTAGAGGACTGGAAACTCTCCAGGTGTGACCATGACAGGGGTTGGGCATATAGTAAATACTTAACAAATGCCATGGATATGATTGATTGATTGATTATTATTAATAGGTTCTTTGATTCCCAGGTCTGTGCTATTTCCAGTAGGTCACACTTCCTCCCTCCCATCTAATCTATCATCGTCCAGGTCCTTTCTGTGGTCTGAAATGTCTTCCCTCATCATATCTGACAAACAATTAACTCTCCACTCCTTCAAAGCCTTATTCAAGGCTTCCCTAAGCACTCTTTTCCTTTCTTTCCACTCCCTTCTGTGTCACCCTGCCTTGGAGGGGGCTGGGAGTTAGAGGACCTGGCTTCTAATCCAGGCTCTGCCACATGTCCGCTGAGTGACCTTGGGTAAGTCACTTCACGTCTCAGTTCCTCAGTTCCCTCATCCGTACAAAGGGGATTAAGGCTGTGAGCCTCATGTTGGACAGACACCATATCCAACCCGATTATCTTGTATCTACTCCAGCACTTAGTACAGTTCCTGGCACACAGTAAACACTTAACAAACACCATGGCCTTCTGGATTTGTTTTGCTTTCTCTTTATCGATCGATGCATTGTGACACACAAGTTACCTAGGAAACAGAATTCTGAGCAAAGCCCTTTGGCTGTTTGTAGGTCTCTTTGTCTGGTTTCAGCCCCTCTGGAAGAGAAGTAGAATGGTTTCTCCCTTCACCTCATCTTGCTTCAAACACCTTACGCTGGAGGAATGAATTTTCGCTCAGCTCTGCAGAAAGAATGACAAAGCAGCTTGTAGGCGAGGGAAAGAAGAGATGACTGTGAAGGTAATGCTAAAACCCCCTAGATTCAGATCACAGCCTGTGGATAGAGAAGGAGTAAAGAAGTGTGGACTGGTTAGATTTGGGAATTACGCATTTCCTGCTCTACCTGGCGGCATGACGAAGTTCTAATGTTTTTAACTTTGCATCCAGGTGTAAAGTGTCATTCTGTCAGTCGGAGCTCAGTGGCAACAGAAGCAGGTCTCTTCTGATGGATTTCGAAGCTTCATGGGGGCTGCATTTTAGCTAGAAAAACATTTCAGGAGTTATCTCACTGAGGCAGCCAGAAACTGAAAGGGTGAGGCAGGCAGAGAGTAGCAACGTTGCTTGTAGAGACCGGAAAACTGGGCTCTCTAAATTACCCACTCTTTTCCTTTCACTTATCTTTTTCTATATTCATTCATTAATTTATTTATATTATTGTCCGTCTCCCCCTGGAGACTGTAAGCTTATCATGGACAGGGAATGTGTCTGTTTAGAGTTACATTGTACTCACCCAAATGCTTAGTATAGCTCTCTGCACTCAGTAAGTGCTCAATAAATACAAATGACTGACTGACTGTTCTCTAGCCCGCTGAGCTGCTGCTGCTTTTGACAATTTTATGTCCCCTTATTATGTGTTTTTCCCCTTCCCTTTAATGGGGGCACCGACCACTTCTTCATTTTTTCATTTTTCATGGAGGCAAAAAAGGGTTAGGGGCTTTGGGTACTGGCAGTAGGCAAGCTTCAGAGCAAATGATAACGGTATTTTTTAAGCGCTTACTATTCATTCATTCATTCAATCGTATTTATTGAGCGCTTACTGTGTGCAGAGCACTGTACTAAGCGCTTGGGAAGTACAAGTTGGCAACATGTAGAGACGGTCCCTGCCCAACAGCGGGCTCACAGTCTAGAAGGGGGAGACAGACAACAAAACAAAACATTCATTCATTCATTCAATCACATTTATTGAGCGCGAGCACTGTACTAAGCCCTTGGGAAGTACAAGTTGGCAACATATAGAGACGGTCCCTACCCAACAGTGGGCTCACAGTCCAGAAGACATATTAACATATTAACAAAACATATTAACAAAATAAAATAAATAGAATAAATATATACAAGTAAAATAAATAGAGTAATAAATATGTACAAACATAAATACATATATACAGGCCCAGGCACTATGCTAAGCACTGGGGTGGATTCAAGTAAATTGGGTTGGGCACAGTCCCCATCCCACAGGAGGCTTCCAGTCTCAACCCCCATTTTACAGATGAGACAACTGAGAAATGCAGTGACTTGCCTGAGGTCACACACAACAAGCAAGTGGTGGATCATCATCATCAGCAATCATATTTATTGAGCGCTTACTGTGTGCAGAGCACTGTACTAAGCGCTTGGGAAGTACAAGTTGGCAACATATAGAGACAGTCCCTACCCAACAGTGGGCTCACAGTCTAAAAGTGAGCCCTGGCGGATCTGGGATTGGAATCCATGACCTTCTGAGGCCCAGCCCAGTGCTCTAGCCACTGGGCCACGCTGCTTCTCTAGGCAGGGAAGCCTCCATTTGGGGTCTTTTTACCTTGATTGGAAAAGTCTCAGTTCTCACTGGAGGCCGAGAATCCAGCTCAGAAAACTCTGGTTGGCATCACCCTCAACGCCCACTGGGATTCATCTTAGTGCCCTCCTACAGAAAAAAGTTCTGCCCATGGACACTGGCAGGTCAAACGGCTTATTACTGAGAAACAATCAGTGGCATTTACTGAGTCCTTCCAGACTGTGAGCCCACTGTTGGCTAGGGACCGTCTCTATATGTTGCCAACTTGTACTTCCCAAGCGTTTAGTACGGTGCTCTGCACACAGTAAGCGCTCAATAAATGCGATTGAATGAATGAATGAATGAGTGCTTACTGTGCACAGACAGCCCTGGACATAACTCTTGGGGGATTACAATATGACAGAGTTGGCAGACACTTCCTGGACACAACGAGCTTATAGTTTAGAGGGGGAGATGGACATAAATATTCCTTTGATCGTATTTATTGAGCACTCACTGTGCGTAGAGCATTGTGCTAAGCGCTTATATGTAATATATATTAAATAATCATAAGTACACATATTATATAATTATGTATTACATACTATATTATATGTATAATATATAAGTGCTTTATACAATATAAATAAATAAATGCAGCCCTCTAGACTATAGGCTCATTGTGGACAGGGATCATGTCTACCCATTCTGTTGTACTTTCCAAGCGCTTGAATTGTACTTTCCAAGTGCTTAGTACATTGCTCTGCACACAGTAAGCACTCAATAAACATGACTGAATGAACGAATGAATTGTACTTTCCCAAGTGCTTAGTACAATGCTCTGCACACAGTAACCACTCAATAAATATCGTTGATTGATTGATTAATACATCACTGTATAAGAAGTATGTGAGGAGCTGAGAAATGGGGACTGAAAGCATTTTTGATAGCCATTCTGCCAATCAATGATATTCATTGAGCACTTTCAGTGGAAAGAGCCCGGGCTTTGGAGTCAGAGGTGATGGGTTCAAATTCCAGCTCCGCCAATCGTCAGCTGTGTGACTTTGGTCAAGTCACTTAACTTCTCTGGGTCTCAGTTACCTCATCTGTAAAATGGGGATTAAGATTGTGAGCCCACGTGGGACAACCTGATTGCCTTGTATCCCCCCAGCACTTAGAACAGTGCTTTGCACATAGTAAGCACTTAACAAATACCATTATTATTATTATTATTACTTACTGTGTGCAGAGCACTGTACTACGTTCTCAGAGGAGTACGATATTTATTCATTCATTCATTCAATCACATATACTGAGCGCTTACTGTGTGCAGAGCACTGTACTAAGTGCTTGGGAAGTACAAGATGGCAACATATAGAGACAGTCCCTACCCAACAATGGGCTCACAGTCTAGGACAGAATTGGTAGACGTGTTCCCTATCATCATCAATCGTATTTATTGAGCGCTTACTATGTGCAAAGCACTGTACTAAGCGATTGGGAAGTACAAATTGGCAACATATAGAGACAGTCCCTACCCAAGAGTGGGCTCACAGTCTAAAAGACTGTGTCACAGTCTAACTATCCACACGGAGCTTACACTTTAAACAAGTGTGTCATGCCTTTACTACTGAAATCCTAAGAAAACATTCACTGACCAACCTACATCACATATTTGTGTGGCATCATGGGCTGAGAATCCTATTGGGTATTTGGTGTGAAGTTTCAGGTGCCACCTCTGATTATTTCGAAAATTGGATTGGAGTTTTCAATGGTTCTTTCTTCTGCTGCTGAACTGACCCTCTTAGCTCCATTTCCTTTCCATTTCCTCAGGTCGGAGATCCCATGAGTGGGTGTTAAGTGCCCCTGCTGTGGAGGACAGAAGCCAGAAGCCAGGCCAGGATGGCTGTTAAGAACTTTATCTGCTCTCTGATCCTGTCGCTCCTCCTGATTATCTGGACCATCCCTGTGGGTAAGCGACTTCTGTTTTCATTTGCTTTCACCTTCTGCCTGCTGCTTCCTCTATTCAAATCTCAAGGGAGATTGTTCCATTTGGGAATGTGCAGAGCTAAGATATGACCAAAGTCTAAAATGTGCAGAAAGCACTGCGTAAGTTTGACCTCCCTTGCACTAATAATAATAATAATGGCATTTGTTAAGTGCTTACTATGTGCAAAACACTGTTCTACGTGCTGGGGGGGGAGGGGGATACAAGATGATCAAGTTGTCCCACGTGGGGCTCACAGTCTTAATCCCCATTTTTACAGATAAGGTCACTGAGGTTCAGAGAAGTTAAGTGACTTGCCCAGGGTCACACAGCAGACATGCGACCGAGCTGGGATTAGAACCCATGACCTCTGACTCCCAAGCCCATGCTCTTTCCACTGAGTCAAGCTGCTTCTCTAAGTTCACTAGACTGTAAACTACTTGAAGGCAGGGATTGTATCTAACAACTGTATTGTATTGAACTTTTCCAAGTGCTTAGTGTGGAGGGGTTTGAGAAGCAGTGGAAAGAGCACGGGCTTTGGAGACAGAGGTCATGGGTTCAAATCCTGGCTCCGCCAACTGTCGGCTGTGTGACTTTGGGCAAGTCACTTAACTTCTCTGTGCCTCAGTTACCTCATCTGGAAAATTGGGATTAAAACTGTGAGCCCCTCGTGGGACAACCTGATCACCTTGTAACCTCCCTAGTGCTTAGAACAGTGCTTTGCACTTATTAAGCGCTTAACAAATACTATTATTATTATTATTCTTATTTTCTTCACGCAGTAAGTGCTCAGTAAATATCATTGATTGATTAATCCAACAATCAATGGTCTTTATTGATTGTCTACTGTGTGCGCAACACTGAACTGAGCACTTGGAAGAGTACAATATAAGTGAATTGAACTCCCTGCCCAGAATGATTGCTTGGTTCCTTTGACGGCTGAAACTCAATAGGATAATTTCCTGGGAGCCATTTTCTGCCTACTGAGCCTTCCTTGTAAAAGCTCTGCTGCTACAGCAACAACAGGGGAAGTACAGACATCTAGATGTTGGAAATAAAACCATTGAAAGTTGAAGTTGACCATTGGGTTGGCATTCACTCAATACTGATACAGGGAAATCCCAAAATGTAATACATCTGAACAACTCTAATTTCTCTGAATTTCTCCTCTAGTTTTCAGTTGCCTTTCACATTGTATATTACTTCCTTCTCCTGCAAACATTATCTTAATCAATCAATCATATCTTTTGAGTGCTTATCATATGCAGAGAACTGTACTGTTTGGGAGAGTACAATATAACAGAATTAGTAGACATGTTCCTTGTCCACAGTAAGCTTATAGTCTACAGGAAGAGACAGACATTAATATAAATAAGTTACAGCTATGTCCATAAGTGTCGGGGGTTGGGGGTGATTGTGAATAAAGGGAGCAAATCGGGGCAATGCAGAAGAAAGTGGGAAAAGAGGAAATGAGAGCTTAATCAGAGAAGAACTCATGGAGGAGATGTGACTTCTATAAGGTGTTGAAGGTGGGAAGAATAATTGTCTATAGTGTATGAAGAGGGAAGGTATTCCAGGAGAGACGCAGGACATGGGTGAGAAGTCAGCAGTGAGATAGACAAAATAAAGGTACAGTGAGTAAGCTGGCATTAGAGAAGAAAAGCAGTGTAGCTCAGTGGAAAGAGCCTGGGCTTTGGAGTCAGAGGTCATGGGTTCAAATCCTGGCTCCACCAACTGTCAGCTGTGTGACTTTGGGAAAGTCACTTAATAGTAATAATGATAATGATGGTATTTGTTAAGCGCTTACTACATGCAAAGCACTGTTCTAAGTGCTGGGGAGGTTACAAGGTGATCAGGTTGTCCCACAGGGGGCTCACGGTCTTAATCCCCATTTTACAGATGAGTTAACCGAGGCACAGAGAAGTTAAGTGACTTGCCCAAAGTCACACAGCTTACGGAGCCGGGAATTGAACCCACGACCTCTGACTCCAAAGGCCGTGCTCTTTCCACTGAGCCACACTGCTTCTCCAATTTAACTTAACTTCTCTGTGTCTCGGTTACCTCATCTGAAAAATGGGGATTAAAAACTGTGAGCCCCCCTTGGGACAAGCTGATCACCTTGTAACCTCCCTAGTGCTTAGAACAGTGCTTTGCTCATAGTAAATGCTTAACAAATACCATCATTATTATTATCAGAGGAGCAAAGTGTGTGGACTGGGTTTTAGTCAGCGTGGCTCAGTGAAAAGAGCCCAAGCTTTGGAGTCATAGGTCATGGGTTCAAATCCCGGCTCTGCCACTTGTCTGCTGTGTGACTTTGGGCAAGTCACCTCACTTCTCTGGGCCTCAGTTCCCTCATCTGTAAAATGGGGGTGAAGACCGTGAGCCCCCTGTGGGACAACCTGATTGCCTTGTAACCTCCCCAGTGCTTAGAACAGTGCTTTGCACATAGTAAGCGCTTAATAAAAGCCATTATTATTACTATTAATAGGAAAACAGAGAGGTATCATGTAGGTGGGGGCAAGGAGATTGAGTGCTTTAAAGCCTACGGTGAGGTGTTTCTGTTTGATGCAGAGGTGGATGGGCAACCACTGGAGATTTCTCGAGTGGGGAAACATAGACTGAACATTTCTGAAGAATGACCTGAGCAGCAGAGTGAAGGATAGACTGGGGTGGGGAGAAATAGGAGGCAGGGAGTGCAGATCGGAGGCTAACTCCCCTTTTTTCCCATTTTCCTCTCTGGTGATCCTTCTTCATCCCTTCTATCACCTTTTCTTTGGCCACTCACCTCTATCTGTGTGTGTCACTCAAGGCAATGGGGATCCCCTACTCTTTCACTCTATGCTCACTTCTAACAGCAGCTTTTAAAGGATGACTGTACTAAGCGCTTAGGAGAGTTCAATATTAGTAGACTTAATCCCTGCTCTTGAGGAGCTTACATTCTACGCACAACAAAGAATGACGAATAATAATAGTAATAATGATGGCATTTATTAAGCGCTCACTATATGCAAAGCACTGTTCTAAGCACTGGGGAGGTTACAAGGTGATCAGGTTGTCCCACAGGGGGCTCACAGTCTTAATCCCCATTTTACAGATGAGGCCACTGAGGCACAGAGAAGTTAAGTGACTTGCCCAAAGTCACACAGCTGACAAGTGGCGGAGTTGAGGTTTGAACCCATGACCTTTGACTCCAAAGCCCATGCTCTTTCCACTGAGCCATGCTGCTTCTCATCATCATCATCATCATCAATTGTATTTATTGAGCGCTTACTGTGTGCAGAGCACTGTACTAAGCGCTTGGGAAGTACAAGTTGGCAACATATAGAGACAGTCCCTACCCAACAGTGGGCTCACAGTCTAAAATTCTCATGAGTCTCATAGTCTCATGAGTTTGGGTGGGGTGGTCAGAAGCAATTAGCCCAGTTACAGCCCCCAGCGAATCCACTGGTTGTTCTGCCCCTGATTCCGTGCAATTCCCTGGAATCTCCCAACCAACACTCTCCAGATTTGCCATTAGAGGTTAATTTTCTGCCTGGGCCTTGATCTTAGCCCTGCTGTACACCTGATCACTGTACCCCGTAAGCTTCTTGTGAGCCAGGACCACATCTCCTGTGTCTGACTGTACTAATAATGATGGCATTTATTAAGCACTTACTATGTGCACAGCACTGTTCTAAGCACTGGGGAGGTTACAAGGTGATCAGGCTGTCCCACAGGGGGCTCACAGTCTTCATCCCCATTTTACAGATGAGGTAACTGAAGCCCAGAGACGTGAAGTGACTTGCCCAAAGTCACACAGCTGACAATTGGCAGAGCCGGGATTTGAACCCATGACCTCTGACTCCAAAGCCTGTGCTCTTCCCACTGAGCCACGCTGCAGACCGTGAACCTCTTGTGTTACAGGAACTGTATCTTAACTGATTATTTTATATCTACCTCAGTGCTTTGTATGGTGCTTAACTCAGAGTAAGCATTTCTCAAATACCGCTGCTCCTCCTTCTTCTCTTTCTTTTAGAGCACTGACCACTCAAAAATGCTGCCCTGGCTGCTCTGGCCAGAGATGTTGCCCTTGGCCATGAGGGACTGAGTCTGGGTCTGATCTGATTATCCTCTATTCATTTATTCAATCATATGAGGAGTTATCTCAAATATAATTATTTTCATTGATTGACTGAATATGTTGGGCAGTGACCATGGGTCAAAATGAGCCCAGTTTGGAGAACTGAACCTACTGAATCTCTAGTGTAGTTTGACTCTCTGAACTAACTTTGCTCATTCAAAAGGTAACATATCTGAGGTTTTTTTTATGGCATTTGTTAAGCCCTTACTATGTGCCAGGCACTATTCTAAATGCTGGGTTGATACAAGCTAATCAGGTTGGACCCAGTCCATGCCCCACATGGGGCTTCCAGTCTTAACCCTGATTTTACAGATGAGGTAACTGAGGCCCAGAGAAGTGAAGTGACTTGTCCAAGATCACACTACAGACAAGTAGCAGAGCAAGGATTAGAACCCAGGTCCTTCTGAATCTGAGGCCCGGGCTCTATCCACTAGGCCACACTGCTTCTCTGTGGGTGACGTCTGATAGGAATTCCTGTACTGGAATTCCACATATCCAGAAAACCCAGTTATCTGGTCTTGGGAAGCCACAGAGGGAGCAGCAGGCCTGGCTTAGTTTAGTAAATCTACGTGTCCCCTATTAAAGTGGAAGAAATGTAGGTGGCCTCTTTGGGTCATAAATCTGACTTACTGTATAAGCGCAGGCCCAGGAATGGGCAAGCTAAATCTAGGCACTCTCTAGTCAACCTGAGATTAAAGTCTGGAACCTGGTATTACTAGAGTATTACTCTATTTATTAATAATAATAATAATAACAGTATTATTATTAGAGTATTACTCTATTTATTATTACTCTATTTATTTATTTATTACTCTATTTATTTATTTATTACTCTATTTATTTATTTATTTATTTTATTTGTACATATCTATTCTATTTATTTTATTTTGTTAGTATGTTTGGTTTTGTTCTCTGTCTCCCCCTTTTAGACTGTGAGCCCACTGTTGGGTAGGGACTGTCTCTATATGTTGCCAATTTGTACTTCCCAAGCGCTTAGTACAGTGCTCTGCACATAGTTAGCGCTCAATAAATACGATTGACGATGATGATGATGGTGGACCCCTGCAGGCCAGAGAACAGGGCCAATAGTAATAATAATAGTAATAATAATAACAGTATTTGTGAAGCACTTACTATGTACCAGACACTGTACTAAGTGCTGGGGTGGATGCAAGCAAATGGAGTTAGACACAGTCTCTCTCCCATGTGGGGCTCAAAATGGTGGAGTCCCTTCAGGCTAGGGAGCAGAGCCAGTAATTACAATAATAATAATAATAATGGTATTTGGTAAGTGCTTACTATGTACCAGGCACTGTACTAAGTGTTGGGGTGGATACAAGCAAATGAAGTTAGACACAGTCCCTCTTCCATGTGGGGCTCAGAGTCTCAATCCCCATTTTACAGTAGGGAACCACTGACCACAGCTGACAGTTCTGACTTTGAAAACTCCTGAGATGACTAGACTTTCTTTTAGAGCACTGACCACTCAAAAATGTTGCTCTGGACGCTCTGTCCAGAGATGTTGCCCTTGGCCATGAGGGACAGAGTCTGGGTCTGGTCTGATTATCCTCTATTCATTTATTCAATCATATGGAGAAGCAGCGTGGCTTAGCGGAAAAGAGCCCGGGCTTGGGACGCAGAGGTTGTTTGTTCTAATCCCAGCTCTGCCACTTGTCTGCTGTGCAACTTTGGCGAAGTCACCTCACTTCTCTGTGCCTCAGTGACCTCATCTGCAAAAAGGGGATAAAGACCGTGAGCCCCATGTGGGACAACCTAATTCATTCATTCATTCATTTAATCGTATTTATTGAGCGCTTACTGTGTGCAGAGCACTGTACTTGGGAAGTACAAGTTGGCAACAAATAGAGATGGTCCCTACCCAACAGTGGGCTCACAGTCTAGAAGGGGGAGACAGAGAACAAAACAAAACATATTAACAAAATAAAATAAATAGAATAAATATGTACAAATAAAATAAATAGAGTAATAAATACGTACAAACATATATACATATACACAGGTGCTGTGGGGAGGGGAAGGAGGTAAGGCGGGGGGATAGGGAGGGGGAGAAAGGGGAGTAAGCGCTTCATAAGTGCAATTATTATTATATTTATTGAGCACTTACTGTATGCAGATTATGGACTAAGTGCTTGGGAGCGTACAATAAATCAAAAACAGACCATGTTTACCCACAAGGCGCTTACAGTCTAGAGGGGGGACAGATATTAATAGAAATAAGTAAATGACAGATATGGACATAAGTGCCGTGGGGCTGGGAGAGTGCGTGAATAAAGGGAGCAGGTCAGCACAGTCAATCAATCAATCGTATTTATTGAGCATTTACTGTGTGCAGAGCACTGTACTAAGTGCTTGGGAAGTACAAGCTGTCAGCATATAGAGATGGTCCCTACCCAACAGTGGGCTCACAGTCTAGAAGGGGGAGACAGAACAAAACCAAACATATTAACAAAATAAAATAAATAGAATAGGTATGTACAAGTAAAATAAATAAATAGAGTAATAAATACGTACAAACATATATACATATATACAGGTGCTGTGGCCCACATTCACTAGAAAGCATTTTTTAGATGATACAGACTAACGGGCTTCATCAAAATCTCCTAAAAAACATACTCTGGCCCTGGCAATTCCTGGCAAGAGACTGGTGAATGGGAAAGATTTCCTGCATTATCTTGGTGAAAGCTCTAGGCTGTAAGCTCGCTGTGGGAAGGGAATGTGTTCTACTGTACTTTCCCAAGCCAGCTCTCAGTACAGTGCTCTATACACAGTTAAGTACTCAATAAATACAATTGAATTGAATGAATGCTGACTACGATGAAACATTTCAGCATAACTTCAAGTATGCAAGGGCCGCATTTGG
Source organism: Tachyglossus aculeatus (assembly GCF_015852505.1). Taxonomy (NCBI): domain Eukaryota; kingdom Metazoa; phylum Chordata; class Mammalia; order Monotremata; family Tachyglossidae; genus Tachyglossus; species Tachyglossus aculeatus. The sequence continues at coordinate 12,314,396 of NC_052068.1, forward strand.
ATGCCTGAAGAAACGAGGGTTCGAGGACTGCGGTGTTAGACGTGAAAGTACCTCGGTGGCTTAAAGCACACAGTCGGCTCACCTCCTCCTACCTTACCCTGCTGATTTCCTACTACAGCCCAGCCCACACACTTGGCTGCTCTAATATCAACCTACTCCCAGTACCTCCATAGCCATCTATCTCACCACCTTTGTGACCCTTTGTCCACATCCTCCCTCTGGCCTGGAGCTCCCTCCCCCTCCATGTCTGACAAACCACTGCTCTCCCCACCTTCAAAACCATCCTAAAATCCCATCTTCTCCAAGAGGCCTTCCCCAATGAAGCCCTCTTTTCCTCTACTCCCTTTCTCTTTTGTGTTGCCTATGCACTTGGATCTGTATGCTTTTAGCACTTGATATTCACCCCACCCTCATCACTTGTATACATATCCATAATTTGTTTATTTGTATTAATGCCCATCTCCCCCTCTAGACTGCAAGCTCCTTGTGGACAGGGAATGTGTCTACTGGCTCTGTTGTACTATACTTCCCCAAGCGCTTACTACGGTGCTCTGAACACAGTAAGTGCCCAGTAAATATCATGGATTACTAAGGAGTCAGTGCAGAGCTGGATACCATTGAGACATTTTTACCATGCTGGAAAAATTCCAATTCTGCTACAATAGACAGAAGGAGGGCACACAGAAGGAAGAGGAGAAATGTTTTAATATGAGCCTCCTCTTTCAAGCAGCGTGGCCCACTGAAAAAAGCACAGGCCAAGGTGTCTAATCCCAGCTCTGCCCTGTACTTGCTGTGTGACCTTGGGCAAGTCACTTCACTTCTCTGTGCCTCAGTTCCCTCATATGCAAAATGGGGATTCGATACCTGTTCTTCCTCCTGCTTACACTGTAAGTCCCATGTGGAACCTGATTAGCTTGGATATACCCGTGCTTAGCATATAGTAAGCCTAGGCTCTAAGGAACTAGTTCTAAACCCAGCTCCACCATTTGTCTGCCATTTGACCCTGGGCAAGTCACTTCACTTCTCTTTCCCTCAGTTCCCTCACCTGTAAAATGGGAATTCAACACCTGTTCTCCCTCCGATAAAGACTGGGAGTCCCATGTGGGACCTGATTGTCTTGTATCTACCCCAGCGCTTAGTACTGTACTTGGTACAGAGTAAGCACCTTAAGAAATACCACACATTATTATTAATAGGAGGGCCAGGGAAAGTCTCCTTTTATAGAGAGATGAAGGGGCTCCTGACTTCATGTCCAAGGTCACCAGAACTGGCCCAACGGCCTCCTGAAAGATCCTTTCTGGCTACTTCCAGTTAAGCCCCCAGTGCTTTTGCTAAAGCAGGTCCCAGGCCAAGTCAGCCGGAGCAGGGACGGGTATTAGGATGGATCCTGACCTTCAACTAGTGCAACCACAGAAGAACAGAAAAGAAGTTAAGGGGGGAATAAAGCTGTGATTTCACTACCATCTTATTTAGCTCTGCAAATACAGGAATGCCTGCTGGGCTATGCCATCAGTGGTAAAGGTTTCTGACAGCACAACTGCCTAGGGCATTGTGCCCAATAAGGAATCCTGAAAAATAGCTGGCTGGCATGGGTTGTGAAGCCCGCAGATGTTACCATGGAAACCACCTCCTGGGTTACGGCGCTCTGGTACAGCTTGGGGACTGTCACTTAGGTTATAAAATCTTTACATGCCCTTTGCCACGTGTTGCACCCTTGCCCTCCTACTCACTCGCTGCACTCCGTGCCCCAGCAGAAACACGGCTGGCAAGAAAGAGAAAGGGTGAGTAGTGCCGTGCAAACTACCAGTCCCACAATCGACTCCTTCATGCACGTTCTCAATCCTGAAGTTTCAGGACCAAGACTCATCGTTGTTCCTGAAGGGAGACTCCATCATCCTGTGGCTGAAAGGATTCCATGTATAGCAGAATATCCCCATCCACTCATTTTGTCCGTCACTATTTTACATTCCATCTCTCTAGAAGCCTGGCTGAAAATCGTCACTGAAAATTGACAAACACATGTATCTCTGTCACGGAAAGAGAGATCCATTAAAAAGTACGTTTTTAGGTGGGTATATTCTGCCTATGGACATGCTCTTTCCTAGCTTTCTAGGAAATCTCAGATGCTTTCAAAAGTTCTGTCATTCCTTTGAATGATAAAAACAATGAAGGCAAAAAAAAAATCCTCCACTCTACACGATGATTTTTATGAAAAGATAATAGGAGTATTTCCATTATCTTGGAACATCCAAGAATGATATTCATTTCACAATTGCATGAAGAAAAAATTTATCCTTTTTAATAAACCAGTTCCCAAGTGCTGAATTCCATGCTCTGCACATAGTAAGCACTCAATGAATACAATTGATCGATCGATGCATATGCCCCACGCAAGCTCAGTGAATGTTCGACACCTCAGAAAAAAGAAGCTATGAGTACATAGTAGGATTACTTCTATGTAGCAGTGACATAGCTAATCTTGCCAGCCTTTAAAGTAGAAAAAAGCCAACACACAAAAGAGTATTCTTTTTCCTATCAATTCACTTGCTCCAACATAGCCCTCAGCACTGCTTTTTCCACACGAAAACGCCAAAACATGCCATGTCTTTCAGAAAAACTACTTTCTAGCTAGCCAAGACTGAAATAAAGCAGTTTTCAGAAAATACAAACACTTCAGATGTCAGAGAACCACCATTGGAGTTCCGAGGGCATGTGACAGGATGATAACAGGAGCTGCTAAACAAAAATCCACTGGGTGTTTTTTTCTGACCACTGTGGAAACTATGGAGAACTTGGGGCAAGATGCCAAGTGGTTCTTCAATTAATCTGTTGTATTTATTGAGTACTTACTGTGTGCAGAGCTCTGTGCTAAGCACTTGGGAGAGTGCAATTCAACAGAGCTGGTAGACACATTCCCTGTCCACAAAGAGCTTAAAGGACAACAACACAGAAGGGAGTGGGAAATGAGGATAAGTGGGGCATAGTCAGGGAAGGCTTCTTGGAGGAGAATTGCCTTTGATAAGACTTTGAAGGTGGGGAGACTAATTGTCTGTTGGATTTGAGGAGGGAGAGCATTCCAGGCCAGAGGCAGGACGTGGGCAAAGTGTAGGTGGCTAGATAGATGAAACCTCTATCTACCCTAGCGCTTAGCACAGTGCTTAACCCATAGTAAGTGATTAGCAGACACCACAATCATTATTATTAAGCACGCACAAAGAAGCAATTTATCCACCCCTCTCTACAGAGGCCTGCCACAAATGCCCTATCATTACCTCTAGACTGTAAGGTTCTTGTGGGCAGGAGATGTGTCCAGCAAGTCTATTTGATGATACTTTCCCAAGCACACAGTAAGTGCTCAATAAATATGATTGATTGATTGATTGGTATCATCTTATGCCCAACCGCTTCCTGCTATGCTGGGCACCTTAAAGTCTGGCGAGAGCTGGGAGGTAGGAGATTCATGCTCCCATCACTTCTCTGCCCCTGCCATACAGTGTTACCTGTATATATGTATATGTGTTTGTACATATTTATTACTCCATTTATTTATTTATTTTACTTGCACATATCTATTCTATTTATTTTACTATGTTAGTATGTTTGGTTTTGTTCTCTGTCTCCCCCTTTTAGACTGTGAGCCCACTGTTGGGTAGGGACTGTCTCTATATGTTGCCAACTTGTACTTCCCAAGTGCTTAGTACAGTGCTCTGCACACAGTAAGCGCTCAATAAATACGACTGATTGATTGATTGATTGATTGATTGATTGATTGATTTATCCCCCTCTTACCCCAGGGTCTCAGGTCCCTGCCTCTCCCTTCCCCTTAGATTGGCAGCCCCATGTGGGACAGTGACTGTGTTTGCCTCACTATCCTGGATCTGCTTCAGGGATCAGCACACCATCATGTGCTTAGAGAAGCAGCATAGCTCAGTGGAAAGAGCCCGGGCTTCGGAGTCAGAGGTCATGGGTTCAAATCCTGGCTCCGTCAATTGTCAGCTGTGTGACTTTGGGCAAGTCACTTCACTTCTCTGGACCTCAGTTCCCTCATCTGTAAAATGGGGATTAAGATTGTGAGCCCCACATGGGACAACCTGGTCATCTTGTATCCTCCCCAGCGCTTAGAACAGTGCTTTGCACATAGTAAGTGCTTAATAAATGCCATTATTATTATTATTAATAAAAACAATGGGAGTCACAGTGGAAAGAATGCAGGGCAAGGAGACTGGAGATCTGAATTCTAATTCTAGCTCCAATCAATCAATCATTGGTGTTTATTGAGTGCTTACTTTGTGTAGAGCACTGTGCTAAGTGCTTGGGAAAGTACAGTACAACAGAGATGGTAGATATGATTCCTACCCACAAGGAACGCACAGTCTATGGGGGATTACAGTCTACTTACAGTCTACTTGTCTGCTGTGTGATAATCTGTGATGTGATAAATTGCTAAAATCTGCCCTTTCCACTCCATCCAAACTGCTACCATGTTAGACAATCACTTCTCCTTGCCTGCCTTGATTACTGTATCCCTTCTAGACTGTGAGCCTGTTGTTGGGTAGGGACCGTCTCTATATGTTGCTAACTTATAGAGTGCTTAGTACAGTGCTCTGCACACAGTAAGCGCTCAATAAATACTATTGAATGAATGAATGAATGAATGTATCAGCCTCCTTGCTGACCTCCCAGCCTCCTGTTTCTCCCTACTCCGGTCCACACTTCACTCTGCTGCCCAGATCATTTTTCTTCAAAAACATTCAGGACATGTTTCTCCACTCCTTGAGAAACTCCACTGGTTGCCCATCCACCTCCACATAAAAAACACCTCTTCACCATTGGCTTTAAAGCTGTCAATCACCTTGCCCCCTCCTACCTCACCTTACTACTCTCCTACTACAATCCAGCCTGCACCCTTGGCCCTTCTGATGTTAACATTTTCACTGTCTCAATCTCATCCATCTCGCTGCCAACCCCTTGTCCACATCCTCCCTCTGGCCTCGTATCTGACAGAAAGTGACTCTCCCCCACTTCAAAGCCTTATTGACAGCACATCTCCTCCAAGAAGCCTTCCCTGACTAAGCTCCCCATTTCTCTTCTCCCACTCCCTTCCGTGTTGTTTGCTCCCTTTATTTCCCCCCACCCCACTCCAAGCCCCACAGCAGTTAATCTGTGATTGATTTATTTATATTAATGTCTGTCTCCCCTCTAAATTGTAAGCTCATTGTGGGCAGGGAATGTCTATCTGTTGGTATAGTGTACTCTCCCAAGCGCTTAATACAGTGATCTGCACCCAGTAAGTGCTCAATAAATACAATTAAATGAATGAATAAACATTGGGCAAGCAGCGTGGCTCAGTGGAAAGAGCATGGGTTTTGGAGTCAGAGGTCATGGGTTCAAATCCCGGCTCTGCCAGTTGTCAGCTGTGTGACTTTGGGCAAGTCACTTAACTTCTCTGGGCCTCAGTTACCTCATCTGTAAAATGGAGATGAAGACTGTGAGCCCCTGTGGGACAACCTGATCCCCTTGTTAGCTCCTCAGCACTTAGAACAGTGCTTTGCACATAGTAAGCACTTAATAAATGCCATTATTATTATTATTACTGGGCAAGTAACTTCTCTGTGGCTCAGTTCCCTCAGCTGTAAAATGAGGATTCAATACCTGTTGTCCCTGCTGATCAGACACCTGTCTACATGTTTTGTTTTGTTGTCTGTCTCCCCCTTCTAGACTGTGAGCCCGTTGTTGGGTAGGGGCCGTATCTAGATGTTGCCGACTTGTACTTCCCGAGCGCTTAGTACAGTGCTCTGCACACAGTAAGCAGTCAATAAATATGATTGGGCATATCACTCCCCTCCTCAAAAATCTCCAGTGGCTACCAATCAATCTGCGCATCAGGCAGAAACTCCTCACCCTGGGCTTCAAGGCTGTCCATCACCTCGCCCCCTCCTACCTCACCTCCCTTCTCTCCTTCTACTGCCCAGCCCGCAACCTCCGCTCCTCCACCGCTGATCTCCTCACCGTACCTCGCTCTCGCCTGTCCCGCCATCGACCCCCGGCCCAAGTCATCCCCTGGGCCTGGAATGCCCCCAATCCCTCTGCCCATCCGCCAAGCTAGCTCTCTTCCTCCCTTCAAGGCCCTACTGAGAGCTCACCTCCTCCAGGAGGCCTTCCCAGACTGAGCCCCTTCCTTCCTCTCCCCCTCGTCCCCCTCTCCATCCCCCCATCTTACCTCCCTCCCTTCCCCACAGCACCTATATATATGTATATATGTTTGTACATATTTTTTTTACTCTATTTATTTATTTATTTATTTAATTTATTTGTACATATCTATTCTATTAATTTTATTTTGTTAGTATGCTTGGTTTTGTTCTCTGTCTCCCCCTTTTAGACTGTGAGCCCACTGTTGGGTAGGGACTGTCTCTATATGTTGCCAATTTGTACTTCCCAAGCGCTTAGTACAGTGCTCTGAACATAGTAAGCACTCAATAAATACGATTGATGATGATGATGATGATGAATGAATGAATGGTCTGGAATTGGTTGTGTTTGAATATGCTTGGCTGCCAAGAGTCAGGGGAAAACCCCTGTCTTAATCAAGTGATGAAGATAATGAGGTTTGTATGTATCTCTGCAGGCAGATCCTACTCCCGGGTGCACCTGGCGGGCAGAGGCAGCCCCTGTGCGGGGATCCCCCAGCTCCAGGAGAGGACGTCTTGGCTACCCCTATGTGGGGTCCAGAGGGAGGAGGCTGCAATGCTCTGCAGGCAACTGGGCTGTGGCTCGGTCCTCCACGCCCCCAGCATGGACGGGCAGAGGGAAGGCTCTGTGCCCATCGGGAAGAAGTTCGTCAACTGCAACGGAACCAATTCCACCATCGTCAACTGCAAAGTAAACCGCAACTTGTCGGGCCACTGTGACCCTAGGGCAGAGGTGATCTGTTCAGGTAGGGTCGGCAGCCAGCAGCTGAGGGGAAAGGGGAAACCTTTTTTTATGGTATTTCCTGGGGGGAAGGCCATCCCTCTCCGGGAAAATGGGAATACAATACCTCCTGTCCCTCCCCGTTTGACTGTGAGCCCGGGATGGGCCAGGGAGTGTTTCGTATCTGTACCTGTGCTTAGCCTAGTGCTTGACATATAGAAAGACATTAACAAATTCCATAATTATTATTATCATCATCATCATCATCAGTCGTATTTATTGAGCGCTTACTATGTGCAGAGCACTGTACTAAGCGCTTGGGAAGTACAAATTGGCAACATATACAGTCCCTACCCAACAGTGGGCTCACAGTCTAAAAGATAGAGATTATCATCTCTATCATAATTTTGAATTTGTCTTTTCCACTGTTTTGGGATTTTCTTCTACATTCAGCTGGACAATATTTATTCCTTCTATTACAGTATAGCAGTCAAGGTGTGGTTATCTGAGCCTAGTTTTAAAAAGTGCTTAGATTCAGATCCAAACACAGTTAAGGCCTTATCAAACAAGTCATCAGTGTTATTTATTGGGCACTTGTTGTGTACAGAGCACTAAACTAAGCGCTTGGCTGAGTAAAATAAGGTTGGTACCCCTGATCCTTACCCACAAGGAGGTTTTGATTTAGTGGATTATTTTTGTGACAGGCTGATTCCTAAACCTATCCTGAGCTCCTCAATTCATCAGTTTGTGGGTCTCATATTTTATTTTCTAGACTGTGAGCCCTCTGTTGGGTAGGGACCGTCTCTATATGTTGCTAACTTGTACTTCCCAAGCGCTTAGTACAGTACTCTGCACACAGTAAGCGCTCAATAAATACAATTGAATGAATGAATGAATGAATGAGTGAATCTCTGCCCTATCGGTCAGTTGTTCCATCAGTCAGTCAGTCAGTAAATCAGTCAATCAGTCAGTCAGCAATCCAGTCAGCCAATCAGTCAGTTGGTAATCCAGTATGTCAACCAGTCAGTCAGCAATCTAGTCGGTCAATCAGTCAGTCGGTAATCCAGTATGTCAGTCAGTCAGTCAGAAATCTAGTCTGTCAATCGGTCAGTCAGTACACCAATCAGTCAGTTACTAATCATCAGTTCATTCATTCATTCATTCAATCATATTTATTGAGCCCTTACTGTGTGCAGAGCATTGTACTAAACGCTTGGGAAGTTCAAGTTGGCAACATATAGAGATGGTCCCTACCCAACAACTGGCTTACAGTTTAGAAGGGGGAGACAGACAACAAAACCAAACATGTGGACATGTGTCAAGTCATCAGAATAAATAGAGATAAAGCTAGATGCACGTCATTAACAAAATTAATAGAATAGTAAATATGTACAAGTAGAGTAATAAATCTGTACAAACATATTTACAGGTGCTGTGGGGAGGGGAAGGAGGTAGGCCAGGGTGGATGGGGAGGAGGAGAGGGAAAAGGGGGCTCAGTCTGGGAAGGCCTCCTGGAGGAGGTGAGCTCTCAGTAGGGCTTTGAAGGGAGGAAGAGGGCTAGTTTGGTGGATGTGGGGAGGGAGGGCATTCCAGGCCAGGGGGAGGATGTGGGCTGGGACAGGAAAGAAGGAGGTACAGTAAAACCAATCAGTCATTCACTCAGTAATCCAGTCGAGAATTGAGTAACCAGTCAGTCAGTCAGTAATTGTCAGTTGGTCAATCAGTCAATAATCCAGACAGTCAGTAACCCAATCAGTCAATCAGTAATCCAGTCAGTCAATCAGGCTGTCCACATACCAGTCAATCAGTTAGTCAGTAATCATCAGTTAGTCTACAGACTGGTCAGTCAACAATCCAGTCAGTCAGTCAGTAAAGAAGTCAGTCAGTCAATAGTACAATCAGTCTGACATAAAGAAAACCAGTCCATCATTCTGTCAGTAAATGTCAGTCAGTCAGTCAGAAATCTAGTTAGACAACCAGTCAGTCAGTAAACCAGTCAGGATTGAGAGCCCCCAAAGTTCAGAGCAGACTACTGGGTTAACACAGTCCCTATCCCACATGAGGTTCACAATCTAAGATAGGTTCAAAAATGAGGAAACTGAGGCCCGGGGAGATTAGGTGACTTCCCCAAGATCATCATTCATTCATTCATTCATTCATTCATTCAATCATATTTATTGAGCACTTACTGTGTGCAGAGCACTGTACTAGGCGCTTAGGAAGTACAAGTTGGCAACATATAGAGACGGTCCCTACCCAACAGTGGGTTCATCCAGCAGGCCAAGGGCAGAACTGGAGCTAGAATACAGTTTTTTTGACTCCCAGTCATGTATTCTTTCCACTAGGCTTGCGGTTTCTGAATCTAACATATGTTTATGAGTTGTAAACTACTTTCCAAGGATTTCAGAGACCACTCTGCTAAGAGACAATTGGTGGCTTCTCTCTACCCCAAGCTGAGGGAGACTGAGGGCTAGATTAGAAAGAAGGCAGTGGTGGGAACAGAGGAATTTACATCTCTCCACCATGTGGGTCTCCCCAGGCCGTAACACCACATTTGCTTATTCATTCATTCATTCATTCATTCATTCATTCATTCATTCAATCATATTTATTGAGCGCTTACTGTGTGCAGAAACTGTACTAAGTGCTTGGGAAGTACAAGCTGGCAACCTATAGAGATGGTCCCTACCCGACAATGGGCTCACAGTCTAGAAGAGGGAGACAGACAACGAAACAAAGCATGTGGACAGGTGTTGAGTCATCAGAACAAATAGAATTAAAGCTACATGCACATCATTAACAAAATAAATAGAATAGTAAATATGTACAAGTAAAATGAATAGAGCAATACATCTGTACAAATATATATACAAGTACTGTGAGGAGGGGAAGGAGGTAGGGTGGGGGGATGGGGAGGAGGAGAGGAAAAAGGAGGCTCAGTCTGGGAAGGCCTCCTGGAGGAGGTGAGCTCTCAGTAGGGCTTTGAAGGGAGGAAGAGAGCTAGCGTGGTGGATGTGTGGAGGGAGGGCATTCCAGGCCAGGGGAAATGTGGTCCGGGTTCGATGGTGGGACAGGTGAGAATGAATTCATGCCTCCCTGATTCTATCTTGTCTCCGCAGGGCACAGGGAGGTGCGCCTGATGGATGGGGATCACCCATGTGCGGGGCGCCTGGAGGTGCGGCGGGGCCTGGAGTGGGGCACGATCTGCCAGTCGGACCTGGACCTGGCCACGGCCCACGTGGTCTGCCGGGAGCTGCACTGCGGAGCCGCCGTGTCCACCCCTGGAGAAGCTGGCTTCGGTCATGGGCCGGGCCCTCTGTGGACCCAGGAGACCTTCCGCTGTCGAGGGAACGAGTCTCTCCTGTTCCACTGCCCCCGTGGGCCAGCGCGGACAGAACCCTGCTCCCACAGACAGGTCGCCGCCATCCGCTGCTCAGGTGAGTCCCCCAGACCCAATACTTGGGGAAGTCTGAGTGTTCGGGTCTCTTCCCCAGAGAAACGTGATTCTTCAAGATGATTTCTTTGTCTCTGATGCTTCAGGTTTCCTTTATCCCCACTGCCTTGGGAATGTGCCACTGACTTTTCCCAAAAAAAGACTCCATCATTTTACCTCATCTGTAAAATGGGAAATAGATTGAGAGACCCATGCAGGACAGGGACTGTGTCCAATGTGTTGATCTTGTATTTACCCCAGCACTTAGAATAGCAGTTGACGCATAGTAGGTGCTTGACAAGTACCACCACCATCATCATCATCAACTCCACTATGAGCTTACAGTCTTTGGATCATAAGCTCGAGTGGTCAGCGAACGGGTTGATCAAGTCTTATATTGTACTATTATACAATATTATACTATTATATATATACTATACTATTATATATAATATTGTATTATTACTTTGTAATCATAATAATAATGACATTTATTAAGCACTTACTATGTGCAAAGCACTGTTCTAAGTGCTGGGGAGGTTACCAGGTGATCAGTTTGTCCCATGGGAGGCTCACAGTCTTAATCCTCATTTTACAGATGAGTTAACTGAGGCACAGAGAAGTTAAGTGACTTGCCCAAAGTTACACAGCTAATTGGCTGAACCAGATTTGAACCCATGACCTCTGACTCCAAAGCTCATGCTCTTTCCACTGAGCCATGCTGCTTCTCTACAGTGATCTGCACACAGAACATGCTCCATAAATACCACTGATTGATCGGTCAATGCATGAGCAATATTCTGGCAGGATCAAGTCATCATGTATTGAAATTTGTTCAATTCAATCATATTTATTGAGCGCTTACTGTGTGCAGAGAGATGTGGGGAAGAAGGTCCTTGCTACTGACCCAGGACAGTGGAGAGGAGTTTTTCTGAGTGGAGGGGCTGCTTTATGTTTCAAGAAGTAGAAACCCCTGCTTCCTCTGGGAAGTCTCCTGGCTGAACACTTCTCTACTTCCAGAGCCATCCTACTCCCTGTGCTTCGCTCTTGTCTCTCCGGTCGCCGACCTCTTCCTCACACCCCCCCCCTCCTGCTTGGAACTTCCTCCCACTTCACATTTGGCAGACCACTACTCTCCCCATCTTCAAAGTCCTACTAAAATCACATCTCCTCCAGGAAGCCTTCCCTGATTGATTTCTAACCTCTCCACTTATATCCACCATGTAGCTCGCGTGGCTCACTGGAAAGAGCACGGGTTCTGGAGTCTGAGGTCAGGGGTTCAAATCCCGGCTCTGCCAATTGCCAGCTGTGTGACTTTGGGCAAGTCACTTCACTTAAGCGCTTAGTACAGTGCTCTGCACACAGTAAGTGCTCAATAAATATGATTGATTGATTGATTCTCTGGGCCTCAGTTTCCTCATCTGTAAAATGGGGATGAAGACCGTGAGCTCCCCTGTGGGACAACCGGACCACCCTGTAAGCTCCCCAGCACTTAGAATGGTGCTTTGCAAACAGTAAGTGCTTAATAAATGCTATCATTATTATTCAGCGCTTAGAACAGTGCTTTGCACATAGTAAGCGCTTAATGAATGCCATCATCATCATCCAAATGCTTCCCCAGCATTTATGTATCTATCTGTGGCTCAGTGGAAAGAGCACAGGCTTTGGAGCCAGAGGTCATGGGTTCAAATCCCAGCTCCGTGTGACTTTGGGCAAGTCACTTAACTTCTCTGTGCCTCAGTTCCCTCAGCTATAAAATGGGGATGAAGACTGTGAGCCCCCCATGGGACAACCTGATAACCCTGAAACCTCCCCAGTGCTTAGAACAGTGCTTTGCACATAGTAAGCGCTTAATAAATGCCATTATTATTATTACTATCTATTATTGAAGTACAGTGAATAGTTTGGTGTTCGAGGAGCAAAGCATGTGGTTTGAGTTGTAGGAAATCAGTAACATAAAGTAGGAAGGGATAAGCCGATCACGTCGTAGTACGGTGCTCTGCACACAGTAAGCACTCAATAAATACAATTTAATGTCTTTGAAAGCTGATGTTAAGGAGTTTTTGTTTGACGTGGAGGTGGATGGGCAAGAGCTGGAGGTTCTTGAGGAGTGAGGAGACGTGTATTGAACAACTTTTAGAAAAATGAAAGAGGCAGCAAAGTGAAGTTTGGATTGGAGAGGGGAAAGACAGGAGGCAGGAAGGCAGTGAGGAGGCCGATGCAGAAGTCAAGACAGAATAGGATAAGTGCCTGGATCAGTGTGGCGAGAAAGGACAGATTCTAGTGATAATAATAATAATGATTCTGGTATTTGGTAAGTACTTACTGTGTGCCAGGACCTGTAGTAAGCACCGGGGTGGATACAAGGAAATCAGGTTGGACACAGTCCCTGTCCTGCGTGGGGCTTCCAGTCTCAATCCCCATTTTACAGACAAGGGAACTGAGGTACAGAGAAGTGAAGTGACTTGAGCAGGGATGCATAGCAGACAAATAACAGAGCCAAGATTAGAACCCCAGACCTTCTGATGCCCAGGTCCGTGCTCTATCGACTACACCACGCTGCTTCTCCAATGTTGCGGAGGTAGAATTGACGGGATTTGGTAGGTTCTGAATATGTGGGTTGGATGAGACAGATGAGTCTAATGTAATGCCAGAGTTAGGGTGATGTTGTCTATAGTGATAGGAAAATTGAGGGAGGACAGGTTTAGGGTGGAAAGGTGAGGAGTGCTATTTGGGAGATGTTAAGATTGAGGTGTTGCTAGTATTTGATGTTAAGTATGGCACATTAGCATGGTTGGAACTGCACTAGGAATGGGATTGCAGATGATCCAAATGTTCCAGTCTTAATAATAATAATAATTATGGCATTTGTTAAGCGCTTACTATGTACAAGGCATTGTACTAAGTGCTGGCGTGGATACAAGCAAATCAGGCTGGACACAGTCTCTGACTCACGTGGGGTTCACAGTCTCCATCCCCATTTTACAGATGAGGCCCAGTCAAACGAAATGAGTTGCCCAAGGTCACACAGCACACAAGTGGCAGAGCTGGGATTAGAACTCATGACCTTCTGATTCCCAGGTCCATGCTCTAGCCACTAGGCCATGCTGAAGGTTGCACACTGTGGTTACTCTATAGAGCTTTTAGGTTTTTCTGAATCTTGATGTCCTGTTGATGCCAAACTCTTGTGAGTTCCACTGGGGATGGACTAATACAGTTTCTAATACAGTTTCCATCTCTTTGTCCATCTGTGCATCACTGAACACCATGCTGCCTGGGAAAGATAATTCAATTCATAATTCAGCTATGTCATTGGTTTGGTTAAGAATTTGTCTGATACAAGCTGGTATCTGACCTCGGTTTTCTCAGGCGAGTTAACAGTCCTTAGACATTTATTAATTTTACAAAGTGGTTCTTCATCAACAGGCTGTCTACTTGTGTACATTTCATAGGGAATAAGAGCTCCTGTCTTGAGCTATTCAAGAAGTGTGGATGATATTCCCAGGCTGTTGGGCTGAAAAGATTTTACAGGGATCGGAATCATATTAGATTCCGGGTGGGATTCCGGGTGGGATGACCCCACCCATCTTTCGGAGCGCCTCACACCCCACCTCGCCGCCCTCTCCTCTCTACCCAGTCTTGATGATCAGATTACTGCTCTCAACTCTACCCTTTCTACTCAGCTCGACTCACTCGCTCCCCTTTCCCTTCGCCGCTCTCGCACCACTAACCCACAACCCTGGATCACTGCCACTGTCCGCCTCCTTCGCTCTTATGCTCGAGCTGCTGAACGCTGCTGGCGAAAGTCTAAACACCATGCCAACCTTGTTCACTTCAAGTTTATCCTTTCCTGTCTTAACTCAGCCCTCTCTTCTGCCAGACAAAACTATTTCTCCTCCCTTATTGACACCCATGCCCATCACCCCTGCCAGCTCTTCCGTACATTCAACTCCCTTCTCAGGCCCCCGGTTCCTCCCCCTCCTCCTTCCCTCACCCCCAACGATCTGGCCTCCTACTTCATTAACAAAATTAAATCCATCAGGTCCGACCTCCCCAAAGTCTCTTCCCCCCTTTCTCCATCCCCCCGGCTCTCAACACTCTCTGCTACTCTCCCATCCTTCCCAGCGGTATCCTCAGAGGAACTCTCCTCCCTCCTCTCAAGTGCTACTCCGGCCACCTGTGCTTCTGACCCCATTCCCTCTCATCTTATGAAATCTCTCGCTCCATCCCTTCTCCCCTCCTTAACTTCCATCTTCAACCGCTCACTCTCCACTGGTTCCTTCCCCTCTGCCTTCAAACATGCCCATGTCTCTCCCATCCTAAAAAAACCCTCTCTTGACCCCACCTCACCTTCTAGTTATCGTCCCATATCCCTCCTACCATTCCTTTCCAAACTCCTTGAACGAGTTGTCTACACGTGCTGCCTAGAATTCCTCAACGACTACTCTCTCCTCGACCCCCTCCAGTCTGGCTTCCGTCCCCTTCATTCCACGGAAACTGCCCTCTCAAAGGTCACCAATGACCTCCTGCTTGCCAAATCCAACGGCTCATATTCTGTCCTAATCCTCCTCGACCTCTCAGCTGCCTTTGACACTGTGGACCACCCCCTTCTCCTCAACACGTTATCTGACCTTGGCTTCACAGACTCCGTCCTCTCCTGGTTCTCCTCTTATCTCTCCGGTCGTTCTTTCTCAGTCTCTTTTGCAGGCTCCTCCTCCCCCTCCCATCCCCTTACTGTGGGGGTTCCCCAAGGTTCAGTGCTTGGTCCCCTTCTGTTCTCGATCTACACTCACTCCCTTGGTGACCTCATTCGCTCCCACGGCTTCAACTATCATCTCTACGCTGATGACACCCAGATCTACATCTCTGCCCCTGCTCTCTCCCCCTCCCTCCAGGCTCGCATCTCCTCCTGCCTTCAGGACATCTCCATCTGGATGTCCGCCCGCCACCTAAAGCTCAACATGTCGAAGACTGAGCTCCTTGTCTTCCCTCCCAAACCTTGTCCTCTCCCTGACTTTCCCATCTCTGTTGACGGCACTACCATCCTTCCCGTCTCACAAGCCCGCAACCTTGGTGTCATCCTCGACTCCGCTCTCTCATTCACCCCTCACATCCAAGCCGTCACCAAAACCTGCCGGTCTCAGCTCTGCAACATTGCCAAGATCCGCCCTTTCCTCTCCATCCAAACTGCTACCCTGCTCATTCAAGCTCTCATCCTATCCCGTCTGGACTACTGCACCAGCCTTCTCTCTGATCTCCCATCCTCGTGTCTCTCTCCACTTCAAACCATACTTCATGCTGCTGCCCAGATTATCTTTGTCCAGAAACGCTCTGGGCATATTACTCCCCTCCTCAAAAATCTCCAGTGGCTACCAATCAATCTGCGCATCAGGCAGAAACTCCTCACCCTGGGCTTCAAGGCTCTCCATCACCTCGCCCCCTCCTACCTCACCTCCCTTCTCTCCTTCTACTGCCCAGCCCGCACCCTCCGCTCCTCCACCGCTAATCTCCTCACTGTACCTCGTTCTCACCTGTCCCGCCATCGACCCCCGGCCCACGTCATCCCCCGGGCCTGGAATGCCCTCCCTCTGCCCATCCGCCAAGCTAGCTCTCTTCCTCCCTTCAAGGCCCTACTGAGAGCTCACCTCCTCCAGGAGGCCTTCCCAGACTGAGCCCCTTCCTTCCTCTCCCCCTCGTCCCCCTCTCCATCCCCCCATCTTACCTCCTTCCCTTCCCCATAGCACCTGTATATATGTATATATGGTTGTACATATTTATTACTCTATTTATTTATTTATTTATTTATTTTACTTGTACATTTCTATCCTATTTTATTTTGTTGGTATGTTTGGTTCTGTTCTCTGTCTCCCCCTTTTAGACTGTGAGCCCACTGTTGGGTAGGGACTGTCTCTATGTGTTGCCAATTTGTACTTCCCAAGCGCTTAGTACAGTGCTCTGCACATAGTAAGCGCTCAATAAATACGATTGATTGATTGATATTCGGATCCTAGCATTCGTTCTAGTCCTATGGGGATGCACTGCTATGACAATAATAATGATGATGGCATTTATTAAGTGCTTACTATGTGCAAGCACTGTTCTAAGCGCTGGGGCGGTTACAAGGTGGTCAGGTTGTCCCACGGGGGGCTCTCAGTCTTAAGCAACAGCAGTCTTAAGCAGTCTTGAGAAGCAGCATGGCTCAGAGAAAGACCACGGGCTTTGGAGTCAGAGGTCATGGGTTCGAATCCCAACTCCACCACATCTGCTGTGTGACTTTGGGCAAGTCACTTAACTTCTCTGAGCCTCAGTTACCTCATCTGTAAAATGAGGATTAAGACTGTGAGCCCCCTGAGGGACAACCTGATCACCTTGTAACCTCCCCAGCACTTAGAACAGTGCTCTGCACACGGTAAGTGCTTAACAAATGCCATCATTATTATTACTATATTATAATCCCCATTTTACAGATGAGGTAACTGAGGCACAGAGAAGTGAAGTGACTTGCCCAAAGTAACACAGCTGACAATTGGCAGAGCCGGGATTTGAACCCATGACCTATGACTCCAAAGCTCGTGTTCTTTCCACTGAGCCACGCAGGTAACCCCCATCATGCCCGTAATGCCCACTCACCTGCCTGTCAGTCTATCACCCAGCTTGGACCCTCACACCCAAAAGACAATCATTACCAGATCTGGAGCATAGGGAGTAGAGCAGCTGGAACAGACGAGAAGAGGAAGTTGTACCCCTTGGGCTTTCAAGTTTCCCAGAATTTACGCCTCCGGGCCGAGTGGGACCTCCTCTCGTGGTGCTCCCGGCGGAGGCATGAACTCCAGTGAGTTGCTGGTGGCCTTGGCCACCAAATCTCTTCCCTCCTCCCCCCATCTCCTTCTTACTTTAGAAGAGATTGGTGGGAAGAAGCCCTGCAGTATCCAAAGTTGGAGCTGTAGTCGCCATTAATAGCTGAACCCTGGGGCACTTGCAATCCTGGTTGAAAACACCCTCTATGAAGGTCAGGAATAGAGTAGTAGTAGTATTTATTAAGCATTTCCTGGGTGCGGAGT
The DNA here is from genome assembly GCF_015852505.1 of Tachyglossus aculeatus. Taxonomy (NCBI): domain Eukaryota; kingdom Metazoa; phylum Chordata; class Mammalia; order Monotremata; family Tachyglossidae; genus Tachyglossus; species Tachyglossus aculeatus. The sequence continues at coordinate 12,331,802 of NC_052068.1, forward strand.
GTACTAAGCGGTGGGGGAGGGTGCAGAGGTGGGAAGTAGACACTCTTCCTCGAAGATCTCACACACACTTCCCCCCCACCTTACCTCCTTCCCCTCCCCACAGCACCTGTATATATGGATATATGTTTGTACGTATTTATTATTCTATTTCTTTATTTATTTTATTTGTACATATTTATTCTATTTATTTTCTTTTGTTAATATGTTTTGTTTTGTTGTCTGTCTCCCCCTTCTAGACCGTGTGCCCGCTGTTGGGTAGGGACCGTCTCTATATGTTGCCAACTTGTACTTCCCAAGTGCTTATTATTATTATTATTATTATTATTATTATTATTATTATTATTATTATATCTACCCCAGTGCTTAGAACAGTGCTTGGCATACAGTAAGCACTTAACAAATACCATCACTATTATTATTATTATTATTATTATTATTATTATTATTCATTCCTCCTTCATTCAATCGTTTTTATTAAGCACTTACTATGTGCCAAGCACTGTTCTAAGTGCTGGGAAGGTACAAGGTAATCAGGTTGTCCCATGTGGGGCTCATAGTCTTAGTCCCCATTTTACAGATGAGGTAACTGAGGCCCAGAGAAGTGAAGTGACTTGCCCAAAGTCACACAGCTGACAATTGGCAAAGCCGGGATTTGAACCCATGACCTCTGACTCCCAAGCTCGGGCTCTTTCCACTAAGCCATGCAGCAGCTTCTCACTTCATCCTACTCCAGCCCAGCCCTCACGCTCTTCTCTAGGGTCAGCTTACTCACGAGGCCCCGATCTCACCTATCTCACCACCGGCCCCTTTCCCAAATCATCTCCCTAACCCGGACATCCCCCCACTTCCACCCCCTGTTCCATATATGCCAGGCCATCATTCTCATTAATTAAATTCATTCATTAAACCCTATTTATTGAGCACTTACTGTGTGCAGAGCACTGTACTAAGTGCTTGGAAAGTACAATTTGGTAACAGATAGAGACAATCCCTACCCAACAACGGGCTTACAGTTTAGAAGGGAGGAGACAGATAACAAAACAAAACAGAATAGAATTATAGATATATACACATCATTAATAAAATAAATATAATGATAAATATGTACATATATACACAAGTGCTGTGGGGCAGGGAGGGGGATAGAGCAGAGGGAGGGAGAGAGGTGTTCTCTCCAACTTTAAGGCATTATTAAGATCCCATTTCCGCCAAAAGGTCTTCCCTGATTAATTCTTCTTTGCCCCAGCTCTCTCTCCCTTCTGGGTCATTTAGGCACTTGTATCTGTGACCTTCAGACATTTGGTATTCGACCAACCCCCAACTAACAGCACGTACAGTGCTCTGCACACAGTAAGCGCTCAATAAATATGATTGAATGAATGAATGAATGAATTATCTATTATAAATTACCGATTTATTCAGGCTGATGAGTTCTCTCCCCATCAAGACTGTAAGCATGTTATGGATAGGGAGCATACCCATTAATTCTGTTTTACTGTACTCTCCCAAGTGCTTAGCACCGTGTCCTGAACATATTAAGTGCTCAATAAATGATGATGATAGTATTTGTTAAGTGTTTACTATACGCCAAGCACTGTTCTAAGCGCTGGGGTAGATGCAGGGTAATCAGGTTGTCCCACGTGGAGCTCACAGTCTTCATCCCCATTTGACAGATGAGGGAACTGAGGCCCAGAGAAGTGAAGTGACTTGCCCAAAGTTACACAGCTGATAAGTGGCGGAGCCGGGATTAGAACACACGACCTCTGACTCCCAAGGCCAGGGTGTTTCCACTGAGCCACGCTGCTCGACTGATTGATTTACTGATTGATCTCCATAGGAAAGACAGAGGAACCACTTGGAAAGGCTGGAGAGGACCTGAACTGCTCCGACTCCGACAACTGCACAGGTAGGTGTCTCCCCTCTGTCCCTTCTTCCTCTCTGCCCCCCTCATTGCTCCCGGCAGGCAGGTGAGACGGACAGGGGTGTCGATTACAGCGCAGGAGAAGGTGCGCGTGCGGGGTGGCGAGGACGGCTGCTTAGGGCGTGTGGGAGGTGTGGCACGGCGGGTCCTGGGGCACGGTCTGCGATGACGCCTGGGACCTGGCGGATGCCCACGTCGGGTGCCAACAGCTGGGCTGTGGAGCGGCGTTGGCGGTCCGGGGACGGGCATCGTCTGGCTGGATGAGGTCCATTGACGGGGCAGCGAAGCCTCTCTCTGGGACTGTCCGGCCACCCCCTGGGGCCAAGCCGACTGTGGCCACAATCAATCAATCAATCGTATTTATTGAGCACTTACTGTGTGCAGAGCACTGTACTAAGCGCTTGGGAAGTACAAGTTGGCAACAGGGAAGATGCCGCCATCAACTGTTCCAGTCAGTGTCGGGGGACCGTTCAGAGGGAGGGAGAATTACTCATTGGTATGAGGTTACCTGCTGCCGGGCACCTATCCGCTGGACAAGTATCTGTGGAGCAAAAAGGGCATGTGATCAAACAGCTGGTTCAGAGCACCGCACTGCCCTTCTTTCCAGCCTTGAGTGGATGCTTTAGTAGGGCATCAACCCCCAGATTTGGCCTGACCTTTGTGTCATCCAGGGGTGCAAGACTCCCAGGGAGCTGGGTACACTCTGCTCTAGCGTTCAGGTCCAACGTGGCCTAGAGTATGAGCCTGAGAGCCAGGAGACCTGGGTTCTAATCCCGGATCTGCCGCTTGGCAGCTGTGTGACTTTGGGCAAGTCACTTAACTTCTCTGTGCCTCAGTTACCTCACCTGTAAAATAGGGATTAAGACTGTGAGCCCCCTGTGGGACAGCCCAATCACCTTGTAACCTCCCTAGTGCTTAGAACAGTGCTTTGCACATAGTAAGTGCTTAATAAATGCCATCATCATTATTATTATTATTAATCTTGACTCCACCACTTGTCTGCTGTGTGACTTTGGGCAAGTCACTTAACATCTCTGCCTCAGTTCCCTCAGCTGTAAAATGAGCATTAAATGACTGTTCATCCTCCCCTTTAAACTGTAAATCCCCATGTGGGACTGTGTCCAACCTCAGAGCTTAGTACAGCGTTTGGCACATAGTAAGTGCTAAACAAACTCCGCTATTATTCTAACTCTAATCGATTCTCTTGGCTGAAAGGCTTGGCACAGCCCAAGACCTGCCTCGCCTTCACAGAGTCCCTGGAGTCTAACAGATTTTCTGTTCCAAGCACTTAGTGGCATGTTTTAGAACAGTGTTTCGCACATAGTAAGCACTTAATGAATGCCATTATTATTATTATGTTCTGCAGACAGTAAAACACGTGGTGCTCAATAAATACCTCAGATGACACTGATGACACCAAGGACTGCCGCAGATTCTAACCCAGAGACCAGGCCTCACTAATAATAATAATAATGTGTTATTATTATTATTACGGTACTCGTTAAGTGCTTACTATTTGCCAAGCACTGTTCTAAGCACTGAGATAGATACAAGTTAATTAGGTAGGACACAGTCTCTGTCCCACATGGGGCTCACATTCTTTTCCCCATTTTATAGATGAGGTAACTGAGGCCCAGAGAAGTTAAGTGACTTGCCCAAGGAAATACAGCAAACATGTGGCTGGATTAGAACCCAGATTCTACTAACTCTCAGGCCCATGCTCTATCCACCAAGCTGGCTGCTTCTTACTTCCACACCTCCTCGGGGGGCCGAGGCCATTGTCAGACTCAATACCGGGCCCAGTGTCAGTGGCCCCCAAACTTTCTCAGTTTAGTAGACTTTTTTTTTTCTCCAACATGACTTGGGCAAACTGCAAACATCTGATTTGATTTTGGTCCCTGAGATTAGTGGACCACTGTCCTGTAAGTGCAACCTCTCCCCCTCGCCCCCCCCTCCATCCCCCCCGGCTTACCTCCTTCCCTTCCCCACAGCACCTGTATATATGTATATATGTTTGTACATATTTATTACTCTATTTATTTATTTATTTATTTATTTTACTTGTACATATCATCATCATCAATCGTATTTATTGAGCGCTTACTATGTGCAGAGCACTGCACCAAGCGCTTGGGAAGTACAAATTGGCAACATATAGAGACAGTCCCTACCCAACAGTGGGCTCACAGTCTAAAAGGGGGAGACAACATATCTATTCTATTTATTTTATTTTATCAATATGTTTGGTTTTGTTCTCTGTCTCCCCCTTCTAGACTGCGAGCCCACTGTTGGGTAGGGACTGTCTCTATATGTTGCCAACTTGTACTTCCCAAGCACTTGTACAGTGCTCAGCACACAGTAAGCGTGCAATAAATACGATTGATTGATTGATTGATTGGCCCCAGGACTCCAGGGCATCCTGTTCCATTTCAGGCTATTTGTTCTAGCACTGAGGCAATAGCCAACTCAACGTGTCTGCTTATTCTGCTGTATTATACTCCCCCAAGTGCTTAGTACAGTGCTCATTGCATAGTATGTACTCAGTAAATACCATTGACTGACTGGGGCAATTGGAAAAATCCATCCCTTTGGCTCAATTCAGGGGCAGAGGGAGGGTGGTCCCCTCAGGACAGAGGACCCCCACACCCTCCACATTTGACCTCTCTCTTCCACCTCCCTGGCTGACACTTGAACTTGCCACAACCAACCACAAATAGCTCAGGTTCCTAAGTCCCAGAAACAAAGCCCCTGGGCACCAGGAAATCCCATATTCCAAAGGCGTCAATCGCATCATGTGCAGAGATGAAAACGAGGCTGGAAATATGGGTGGGATGGTAGAACTGGATGAGGAAATGCTGGGAACTGCTCTTCTGCTCCTGTTCTTGAGCCTGACTCCCTCTGCTTCTACTCTCTACAGGTGGAATCCAGTTGAAAGCATCCCCCAAAACAGGTAAATCTCCAGTCTCCTACCTGACCCAGAAAAAAAATGTTCCCATGGAATCTGAGGCCAGTGGGCTGGGGGCCACCCTGTAGACTCCATTGAAGCAGGAGGGCGGCCCAGCATCAGCATGGCCTAGTAATAATAATAATGATAATAATAATGGCATTTATTAAGAGCTTACTATGTGCAAAGCACTGTTCTAAGCGCTGGGGAGGTTACAAGGTGATCAGGTTGTCCCGGGGGGGCCCACAGTCTTAATCCCCATTTTACAGATGAGGGAACTGAGGCATAGACTTGGCGGAGTCGGGATTGGAACCTATGACCTCTGACTCTACATTCATTCATTCAATCGTATTTATTGAGCGCTTACTGTGTGCAGAACACTGTACTAAGTGCTTGGGAAGTACAAGTTGGCAACATATAGAGACGGTCCCTATGAAACAGCGGGCTCATAGTCTAGAAGAGGGAAATGAGCATAGCCCGTGCTTTTTCCACTGAGCCATGCTGCTTAGAGCACGGGCCTGGGAATCAGAAGGATTTGGGTTCTAATCCCGGCTCTGTCACTTTTCTGCTGCGGGTCCTTGGGCAACTCACTTCTCTGTGCTTCACTTACCTCATCTATAAAATGGGGCTCAAGACTGTGAGCTCTATGTGAGACGGGGACTGTATCTAACCTGATAATCTTGTATCTATCCCAGTGCTTAGTACAGTGCCTGTCACATAATAAGCACTTAACAAATACCAAAGATTATTATTACTGATGGCCTACAAATCCAGCATCTCAGCTATAGTCTTTCTGTGGTTCTGGAGGTTGGGTAGCTGATGGGACCCCTTCCTGATTGTCTTCTTTTTCGGGAGTGGTGGGTGGTTTTGTGTGTGTGTCTGTGCGTGCACACGTGACCATGTGTCCTCTTGTGCATTTTCAGGCCTCAGTGCATTCCCTCCAGCCATCCAAGAGATACTCTCGTCCCCCTGGATTGCCTCCATTATTCTGGGGACCCTTCTCTGCCTCCTCCTTGCATACCTGGTGATTCAGACACGGAGGACAAATATCCCAAACAGCGGTAAGTGGCCCAGATTCATTACTCCCCTCAAATCTCTCCAGTCCCCTGTCCTGCACCTAGCTGGGTTTAGATATTCTTAGGGCCCCACCAGCCCGGAGCAGATCCCCCCACTAAACTCCGTGATGGCCCCAGGGAATTCCCCCTTTGGAAAAACAAGGGGCCTTGGAGTTTCACTAGGCACCAGCAAATCTACTGTTGAAGAGTTGAGGAAGTGGCTCCCTCATCGGTGAGGATGTGCCCTGGGCTACAGGCCCTGAAGAACCACTAAAGGGAAAATGATGAGACAGGCAAGGGTGGGGCCAAAAACATAAATAAAATAAGCAACCAGAACAAACTGCAGCTTTGTTCCTAGCTGGTAGGTATAGCTGTCCCTTTTATAGAAAATAAGATAACAGGCCAGGTTGCTCTACCTCCCCTCAGCCCCCCTACGTACACTCCCATTCTACCATCCACCATTACACCATTCAAACCATGAGAAACAGTGTGCCTTAGTGGATACAGCATGAGCCTGAGAGTCAGAAGGACCTGGGTTCTAATCCCCGCTCTGCCATAAATCTGCTGTGTGACGTAGGTAAGTCAGTTCACTTCTCTGGTACCTCATCTGTAAAATGGGGATTAAGAGTATGAGCCCCATGTGGGACAGGGACTGTGTCTAACCTGATAATCTTGTATCTATCCCAGTGCTTAGTACAGTGCCTGTCACATAGTAAGTGCTTAACAAATACCAAAGATTATTATTATGTTAATCGTCAACCTGATAAACGTGTATCTACTCCAGTGCTTAGAACAGTGCTTGGCACATAGTAAGCACTGAACAACTTCCAAAATTATTTATTATTGTTATTGTTACTAATAAGTTCCAGGTATTGGAAGGTGAATCTGTCATTTTCTGAACTGGAAGTTGGAAATGGTTTCACTGCACTGCCTCTCTGGGAGAGGCCACAGGCTGCATTTGTTTCTTACCTTGGTTTAACTGAAGACTTTATTTCACCAGTAAAGAAGCTCCGTGAACCTCATAGACATACATTACGAGGATGCTGAAAGAAGCAGATGGAACAACTTTCTTTACAGCTTGCAGCTGGGAATCCCTATACCCAAGGGTCTCATCTGCAGCCCAGACCTTAAAGTCAACCCTGCTTCATAATAATAATAATGAAATTTGTTAAACACTTACTATGTGCCAAGCACTATACGCTGTCCTTCATGGCACAGATAATTGCTCTTCCTCACTTCAAAACCTTAGTGAAGGCAAATCTCTTTCAAGAAGACTTTTCTGACTAAGCCCTCCTCTCCTCTTCTCCCACTCTCTTCTGCACCGTTATTACTTGCTCCTTCATTCATCCTCCCTCCTGTCCTCACAGCACATATGTATATATCTGTATAGGTCTTTCATTTATTTATCTTTTTTTTTATTAATGTCTATCATCTCCCTCTCTAGACTGTGAGCTCACTGTGAGCAGGAATGTGTCTGTTGTTATTTTGTACTCTCCCGAGTGCTTAGTGTGGTGCTTTGCACATAGTAAGTGCTCAAGAAATACAGTTGAATAAATGAATGAATGAAAGATAGGTAAAAGATATAGAAAATAGAATCCAAAAGTCCAGCTTGGTCTGGGGAGGATTACCAGACTAAGTGAGCTATAGTGAAGCATCAAACTCCATACCATTAAGTGCTTAATAATAATAATAATGACATTTATTAAGTGCTTACTATGTGCAAAGCACTGTTCTAAGTGTTGGGGTGGTTACAAAGTGATGATCAGGTTGTCCTACAGGAGGATCACAGTCAATCCCCATTTTACAGATGAGGTAACTGAGGCACAGAGAAGTTAAGTGACTTGCTCAAAGTCACACAGCTGACTATTGGTGGAGTCGTAATTTGAACCCATGACCTCTGACTCCAAAGCCCGGGCTCTTTCCATTGAGCCACGCTACTTCTCTAAGTACTTCACAGTACTTCTCTAAGTTCTTAGTACAGTGCTCTGCACACAGTAAGCGCTCAATAAATACGATTGAATGAATGAACAAATGAATACCAAGGTGCAAATCTACAAGGGTCTGGGGTGTCCGACCTTCTACAGAAAGCCCAGTCAGCTCTTTGACCGGTTTCATCAGCATCACCTGTGGACCATAATAGACACAAATGATCAGGGCAATGTTTGTATGTATTTATTACTCTATTTATTTATTTTATTTATACATATTTAATTTATTTTATTTTGTTAATATGTTTTGTTTTGTTCTCTGTCTCCCCCTTCTAGACTGTGAGCCCACTGTTGGGTAGGGACCATCTCTATATGTAGCCGACTTGTACTTCCCAAGCGCTTAGTACAGTGCTCTGCACACAGTAAGCACTCAATAAATACGATTGAATGAATGAATGAACTGAACTAAGCACTTGGAAGAATATAATACAACAGACTTAGTAGACACGTTGCTTTTGTCTCCTTTAGACTGCAAACTCGTTCTGTGCAGGGAACACGTCTTCCCAGCCTGTCATCTTGTAATAATAATAATGGCATTTGTTAAGCCCTTACTATGTGCAAAGCACTGTTCTAAGCACTGGCTGAAGGCCTTACTTAGCGCAGCTCTCCGACCATGGTAAGTGCTCAATAAATATGATTGATTGATTGATTGATTGTTCAACTAGAGAGCAAACTAACACGAGCAGAGCCCTGGCAAGAACAATTCTGAACTGAAGAGCAGCAGGGCTGGGATTACCTAAAGGCAGAGCTGGACGAAACTCCGTGAGAGCTCACAGCCCTGTCTACTAGACTGTGAGCCCACTGTTGGGTAGGGACCGTCTCTATATGTTGCCAATGTGTACTTCCCAAGCACTTCGTACAGTGCTCTGCACAAAGTAAGCGCTCAATAAATACGATTGAATGAATGAACTAGTGCACCTGCATTAAGGCAATGTTTCTCACAGCAGCACAGCTCCACCGGGCAGGTCATGTTCCCCAGCAGCTTCTGTTGCAACCGAAGGAGTTGGAAAAAAATCATCTCTAGATATGGGAAAGGACAATCTCCATCACTGTGACCTCTCAGTGACCTATCAGTTACTTGGGAGACCCCTGTGGCAGGCTGACCACCCTGGTGGGCAGAGATGGGGAAAGGGTGACTCTCCTGGAGTAAAGGAGTCTGCCCCTCTAGACCATAAGTTCATTATGGGCAGGGAATGCATCCGCTATTTCTGTCGTACTCTCCCAAATGCTTAGTAGAGTACTCTGCACATAGTAAGGACTCAGTAAATACCATTGATTGATTAATTGATGGTATTTTTTATGATTTGTTAAGTGCTTACAGTGGCTCAGTGGAAAGAGCCTGGGCTTTGGAGTCAGAGGTCGTGGGTTCAAATCCCAGCTCCACTAATTGTCAGCTGGGTGACTTTGGGCAAGTCACTTCACTTCTCTGGGCCTCAGTTACCTCATCTGTAAAATGGGGATGAAGACTGTGAGCCCCTCGTGGGGCAACCTGATCACCTTGTAACCTCCCCAGTGCTTAGAACAGTGCTTTGCACACAGTATGTGCTTAATAAATGCTATCATTATTATTATTATTATTATTATTATGTGCCAGGAACTACTCTAAGCACTGGGGTAGATACAAGATAATCAGGTCGGACACAGTCCTTGTCCCACATAGCACTCATTGTCTTAATCCCCATTTTACAGATGAGGTAACTGAGGCACAGAGAAGTGCTGTGACCCGCCTGAGGTCACCCAGAAGTCAAGTAGTGGAGCTGGGATTAGAACCCAGGCCCATGTTCTATCCATTATTCATTCATTCATTCATTCAGTCGTATTTATTAAGTGCTTACTGTGTGCACAGCACTGTACTAAGCGCTTGGGAAGAACAAGTTGGCAACATATAGAGATGGTCTCTACCCAACAACGGGCTCACAGTCTAGAAGGGGGAGACAGACAACAAAACAAAACATATTAACAAAATAAAATAAATAGAGTAGTAAATATGTACAAATATCCATTAGGCCACACTTGCTTATTGCGTGCAGAGCGGTAATGCTTGGGACAATACACTTCAACAGAGTTAGTAGATGCACTCCCTGGCCTCAAGGAGCTTGCAGTCTACAGGGGGAGACAGGTATTAAAATGGATTACAGATAGGGAAAATATTAGAGTATAAGAATATTTACATAAATGCTGTGGGGCTAGGGTGACTATCGAAGTGTGCAAAGGGTACACAGCCAGTTGTGCAGTTCATGCAGAGGGGAGGGCAGAGAGGAGAAATAAAGAGAGGAGTTGTGATTTTAGAGGGCTTTTGAAGGTGACGAGGGTGGAGGACTGTGGGGAAGTGGTCGGTGGTGGAATAGGTGAGATCGAGATACAGAGAATAGGTTGGTGTTAGGGGAGAAAAGCGAGCAAGCTGGGTCATAGAAGGAAACCAGTGAGATTTGGTAGGAGAAATATAGCTGATTGAGTCCTTAAAGTTGATGGTAAGGAGTTTCTCTTTGATGTGAAGGTGGATGGGTAGTCATTGGAGATTGTTCAGGAGTGGGGAGATGTAAACTGAACAGGGTTTTGTCAAAGTCATTCAGGCAGAAGACCATGATGCCAGGAGGGACACACCCATCAGCTAGGTGAGGGTCCATCTCCCCCTTCTAGACTGTGAGCCCATTGTTGGGTAGGGACCGTCTCTATATGTTGCCAACTTGTACTTCCCAAGCGCTTAGTACAGTGCTCTGCACACAGTAAGTGCTCAATAAATTTGATTGAATGAACAAATTAATTAATATAAGCAATGAAGGAGGATGTGCCAGTTTGGCATCATCAGCCTTTTTATCGACACTCCCATGAACGGATAGGGCCTTGTTGTGGGATTGATCTTTCCCATTCAGGCTTTGTCTGATTTTTCAGACAAATTATTATTAGTTATTGGTCATTTATTTATTTATTTATTTATTTACTTATTATCATTATTTTATTTATTTTATTTTATTTTATTATGTATTTGTTATTATTATTATTATTGGTGGCTTACTCCTTCATCAAATGGACCAGCTGTTTCTAAGGGAATATTTCAGCAGTGTTCCTGGCTTGGGGGATATTCTCATAGGGCTTTGGTTCTATGAATCCAGCAGTAAGTAAATTTGAATAAAACTGAGTTTGAATAAAAATGATCATGACCTATTACTGCCTGATCTCTTATTTACCACCCTGTTTCCCTGGAAGGATAAGTCCCTCAGCTACCTCTCTCTGCTGGTCTGACTCCACAGTTTATGATCTCTCCCTTTCTTGCGTTTCCCATATTTATTTAGGAGCGTTAGAAAGTATCCTTTAATACTGAAGATCCAGTGGCTAATTTTATCATCTCTCTTCAGTCTCTGAAATCTGTGACGAAAGTTTTCAAATCAGCCACTCAAGAGGACTTTACAAAGAGAACCAGGAGATGAAGGATTACCTGATGGGAGAGGGAAAAAAGGAGAATATTGGCAAGGGGGACAAAGAGGAGAAGCCACTGGCTAGTGGCTCAGGTCTGTGTTCTTCCATTATCATTTATTAGTGTGAGAAGAAGGGGAAGGAGGAAAAAAGCTAATGTTAATTGCCTTGAGTGTTTCCTTAGTGCAGCGCACTGCATTATTATTTGTATAATTACTATTGTAGTTATTATTTTATTACATTTGTTAAGTGCTTACTATGTGTTAAGCACTGTTCTAAGTGCTGGGATAGATACAAGATAATCAGGTTGGACATAGGCCGTATACCACAAGGCGTTCACAGTCTTAATCTTCATCTTACGGATGAGATCACTGAGGCACTGAGAAGTGAAGTGGCTTGCCCGAGGTCACACAGCAGACAAGTGGTGGAATTGGGATTAGAAACCAGTTCCTCTGGCTCCTAGGCATGGCTCTTTCCACTAGACTACACTGCTTCTCCTCTAAGCATTGGAGAGAGCTAAGCCTAGGGTGAAAGATTGTCCTAGGGCCTGACTAACCTTTCTGCCAATGCTTCCTCTCATCCTCCAGTATTCCTGACTGGGCTGGCAAATATCCAGGAGGATGACTACGATGACTCTGGAAATGTTCTAGTCTCTTCTGGTGAGCTTTGTTCACCACTGAAGCAGCAGGGAAAGCACCTGGAGGAAGAGACGTAAATTGACAGGTGAGAAAGGGGCCCCACCTTCGTCCATCTTTGTGGTGTGTACTTTCTACCTCAGCTGCCTGTTCAAAATCGGGTCGGGACCTTGAGTCGTTTTCATGGAGCGCCGTTTGAAGAACACACTCTGAGGTGAGTGAGCAGACACCAACTGATTTTTAGATTGGTCCTGATCAGGCTGGAGTGGAAAACCATTTCCCGTTGGCAGTCCCAGCTCTGGGAAGCGAACAAGCATTCATCATCAATTCAGGTTTTATCCCTGTCCTAGATTTGACAATCTGCTTCCCCCCGATGCAACCAAGAAAGAGAAAGGAGTTGGGATCTCTTGAAGCCAACTTTGACAGTCATACTGTCATGATTGTCCCAATAATAGTAACCATATAGGGGCCAAGCACTCTGTGCTAAGCACTGGAGTAGATCTAAGATCATCACTGTCTCACATGGAGCTCACAGTCTAATGGGGAGGAAAAACAGGTGCTTCATCCCCTTTTTATAGATGAGGAAACTGAATTCTTTTTTGTTCTTGGTTTAAGGTTGGATTCCAAGTGCCCTGGGATGGTGACAAGGCACTGACGATGATGATAAAGAATCCTGGGGCAGTCAGCTGTCTCTGGAAAATATCTAACAAAACATCGAGTGAAGTTGTGAAAATACTCTGTCCATTTGTTCCAACATTCTCACCAATATCTTCAGGTTGTGCATCTGTGCTTTTCCCTAAATAAATCCTCTGAAAAAACTTCTCTCAGGATCCAGGATTCTCTTGGCAAAACGTGCCCATGTCTACACTTTATGAGGTGACACTTGTGAGATTAAATCCTGAGATTCAGCCACCAATCATTCTCAGTGTCCTTCTCCCAGGGCCTGATGATTGGCAATGTCACCCACCACTGTGGGTGGGGATTTGTCCAAGTCTCAACTCCTTATCTCCCCTCCCAAACCCTGCCCTCTCCCTGACTTTCCCATCACTGTAGATGGCACTACCATCCTTCCTGTCTCACAAGCCCGCAACCTTGGTGTCATCCCGCACCCTCCGCTCCTCTGGCGCTAATCTCCTCACCGTGCCTTGTTCTCGCCTATCCTGCCATTGACCCCCAGCCCACATCATCCCCCGGGCCTGGAATGCCCTCCCTCTGCCCATCCACCAAGCTAGCTCTCTTCCTCCCTTCAAGGCCCTACTGAGAGCTCACCTCCTCCAGGAGGCCTTCCCAGACTGAGGCCCTTCCTTCCTCTCCCCTTCGTCCCCCTCTCCATCCCCCATCTTACCTCCTTCCCTTCCCCACAGCACCTGTATATATGTATATGTTTGTACATATTTATTACTCTATTTATTTATTTTACTAGTACATATCTATTCTGTTTATTTTATTTTATTAGTATGTTTGGTTTTGTTCTCTGTCTCCCCCTTCTAGACTGTGAGCCCACTGTTGTGTAGGGACTGTCTCTATATGTTGCCAACTTGTACTTCCCAAGCGCTTAGTACAGAGCACTGTACTAAGTGCTCAATAAATATGATTGATAGATTGATTCATTGATCCTTGACTCTACTCTTTCATTTACCCCACACATCCAATCCGTTACCAAAACCTGCCGGTCTCACCAACATCCCCAAGATCCGCCCTTTCCTCTCCATCCACACTGCTACCTGACTGGTTCAATCTCTCATCCTATCCTGACTGGATTACTGCATCAGCCTCGTCTCTGATCTCCCATCCTCCTGTCTCTCCCCACTTCAGAATCTTTGTGCAGAAACGCTCTGGGCATGTTACTCCCCTCCTCAAAAATCTCTAGTGGCTGCCTGACAACCTACGAATCAAGCAAAAACTCCTCATTCTTGGCTTCAAGTCTCTCAATCACCTTGCCCCCTCCTACCTCACCTCCCTTCTCTCCTTCTCCAGCCCAGCCCTCACCTTCTGCTCCTCTGCCACTAACCTCCTCACTGGGCCTCATTCTCATCTGTCCCATCATTGACCCCCGGCCCACATCTTCCCCCTGGCCTGGAATGCCCTCTCTCCACACATCCACCAAGTTAGCTCTCTTCCTCCCTTCAAAACCCTACTGAGAGCTCACCTCCAGGAGGCCTTCCCAGACTGAGCCCCCTTTTTCATCTTCTCCTCCCCATCACCCCCAGCCCTACCATTCATTCATTCATTCATTCATTCATTCAATCATATTTATTAAGCACTAACTGTGTGCAGAGCACTGTACTAAGTGCTTGGGAAGTACAAGTTGGCAACATATAGAGATGGTCCCTACCCAACAGCGGGCTCACAGTCTAGAAGGGGGGGACAGACAACAAAACAAAACATATTAACAAAATAAAATAAACTGAATAGTAAATATGTACAAGTAAAATAAATAGAGTACTAAATATGCACAAACATATATACAGGTGCTGTGGGGAGGGGAAGGAGGTAAGGCGGGGGGATAGGGAGGGGGAGGAGGGGGAGAGGAAGGTGCTCAGTCTGGGAAGGCCTCCTGGAGGAGGTGAGCTCTCAGTAGGGCTTTGAAGAGAAGAAGAGAGCTAGCTTGGTGGATATGCAGAGGGAGGGCATTCCAGGCCAGGGGGAGGACGTGGGCCGGGGGCCGGCGGTGGGACAGGCGAGAACGAGGCCCAGTGAGAAGATTAGTGGCAGAGGAGCAGAGGGTGTAGGCTGGGCTGGAGAAGGAGAGAAGGGAGGTGAGGTAGGAGGGAGGGAGGTGAGGTAGGAGGGGGCGAGGTGATGGAGAGCCTTGAAGCCGAGAGTGAGGGGTTTTTGCCTGATGCATAGGTTGATTGGTAGCCACTGGAGATTTTTGAGGAGGAGAATAACATGCCCAGAGCACTTCTGCACAAAGACGATCTGGGCAGCAGCGTGAAGTATGGATTGAAGTGAGGAGAATAGGAGGATGGAAGATTGTAGAGGAGGCTGATACAGTAATCCAGTCAGAATAGGATGAAAGATTAAGGAGCAGGATAGCGGTTTGGATGGAGAGGAAAGGGCGGATCTTGGCAAAGTTGTGGAGGTGAGACCGGCAGGTTTTTGTGACAGATTGGATGTGAGGGGTGAATGAGAGAGCGGAGTCGAGGATGACACCCAGGTTGTGGGCTTGTGAGACGGGAAGGATGGTAGTGCCGTCAACAGTGATGGGAAAGTCAGGTAGAGGGCAGGGTTTGGGAGGGAAGATAAAGAGTTCAGTCTTGGACATGTTGAGTTTTAGATGGCGGGCAGACATCCAGATGGAGATGTCCTGAAGGCAGGAGGAGATACGAGCCTGGAGGGAGGGAGAGAGAGCAGGGGCAGAGATGTAGATTTGGGAGTCATCAGTGTAGAGATGATAGTTGAAGTTGTGGGAGCGAATGAGTTCACCAAGTGAGTGAGTGTAGATAGAGAACAGAAGGGGACCAAGAACTGACCCTTGAGGAACCCCTACAGTAAGGGGATGGGAGGGGGAGGAGGAGCCCGCAAAAGAGACTGAGAATGAACGGCCGGAGAGATAGTCATCAGAACAAATCGAATTAAAGATATATGCACAACATTAACAAAATACATAGAATAGTAAATATGTACAAGTAAAATAAATAGAGTAATAAATCTGTACAAATATATACAAGTTCTGTGGGGAGGGGAAGGAGGTAGACTTTGGGCTAGTCACTTCACTTCTCTGTGCCTCAGTTACCTCATCTGTAAAATGGGGATTAAGACTGTGAGCCCCCTGTGGGACAACCTGATCACCTTGTATCTCTTGGGCAAGGGGTGAAAAGATTACCAGAAAATTAGATGGAGCTGCCAACTTTTCTTTCCCTGTTCCCAATTAATTCACCATGCCCCAGCTGTTGTAATAATAATAATAATGGCATTTGTTAAGTGCTTACTATGTACAAAGCACTGTTCTAAGCACTGGTTTCCCAGTCCTTCGGCCCCCTAGACCTTTATCATGCCCAAAACAGAACTCATCACCTTCCCACCCAAACCCTGTCCTCTCCCTCTCTTTACCGTCACTGAAAGCAGTAGGAGGGTAGTGGTGCTATTTATTTTACTTGTACATATTTACTATTCTATTTATTTTGTTAATGTTGTGCAGATAGCTTTAATTCGATTTGTTCTGACGATTTTGACACCTGTCTCCATGTTTTGTTTTGTTGTCTGTCTCCCCCTTCTAGACTGTGAGCCCGTTGTTGGGTAGAGACCATCTCTATATGTTGCCGACTTGTACTTCCCAAGTGCTTAGTACAGTGCTCTGCACACAGTAAGTGCTCAATAAATACGATTGAATGAATGAATTGAATGACTGAATTTGCAGTCAGATTGGGGCACTGCAGCCATTTCATTGGCTGATTCAATCACCTGTCTGAGGCCTTTTATAGTAAACAAGGTAAGAAGACGGCAAAACGGTTTTGACCAGAAATTTGCATCTAGGGTGGCAACTTGGCTCCTGGACAGGCATAATATAAGTAGAGTAAATGGGGTTTGGCACAAGACAAACTATCAGTCATTGAAAAAGCCATCTTTTCTCCTTCACAGTCTGTTCAACCATCATAACATTGCTAAAATCCACCCTTCTTCTCCATCCAAGTGCTACCATGCTAATCCAATAATTTATTCTATCTATCCTCCCTGTTGACCTCCCTTCCTCCTGTCTCTCCCCAGTCCAGTCCATACTTCACTCTGCTGCCCAGATTATTTTTCTACAAAACCATTCAGTCCATGTTTTCCCACTTCTCAAGAACCTCCAGTGGTTGCCCATCCACCTCCACATCAAACAGAAACATCCTCCCTTTGGCTTTAAAGCACTTGATCAGCTTGCCTCCTCCTACCTTACCTCCCTGATTTCTCACTACAATCCAGCTCAAACTTGGGGCTCTCTAATAATAATAATGATAATAACAATGATGGCATTTGTTAAGCGCTTATTATGTGTAAAGCACTGTTCTAAGTGCTGGGGAGAATACAAGGTGATCAGGTTGTCCCACGGGGGGCTCACAGTCTTGATCCTCATTTTACAGATGAGGGAAATGAGGCACAGAGAAGTGAATGACTTGTCCAAGGTCACACAGCTGACAATTGGCAGAGCAGGGATTTGAACCTATGACCTCTGACTCCCAAGCCCGTGCTCTTTCCATTGAGCCACACTTGTTCTCGTGGCTCTAATGCTAATCTACTCACTGTACCTCAATCTTTTCTTTCTTTCACCTCTGAATTCTTGCCCACATCTGGCCTAGAATGCCCTCCCTCTTCATATCCAACAAACAATCACTCTCCCCATCCTCAAAGCTTTATTACAATCACATCTCCTCCAAGAGGCCTTCCTCAGCTAAGTCCTCATTTCCTCTTCCCCCATTCCCTTTCTGGTCACTCTTGCACTTGGATTTGCACTCTTTATTCACCCATCCCTCAACCCCACAACACTTATGTGCACAGCCATAATTTGTTTATTTCTATTAAATGTCTTTCTCTTCTTTTGCAAACCCCCAGTTCATTCCAACCAGGACCTTCCAGGACCCGGGGAGCCTCAGTGATGCATAGTACAAGTCAAACCACACCTCTGAACACCAAGGTTACTGTGGAAAGTTTGTTACTTCATTTTACCAACGGGCAAGGGAGTGACCATACATATGCTCACTCACTCCACTCCACCAAGGGTCCAATACCAGTCTGTGGTCAAAGGAGCCCATTCTGCCAATGCTGCTTCTTTCTGCTTCCAAGTGTGGCTCTCCTGCTGCTTCTGCCCTTTGCTTGTGTTTTATCTGCCTTAGGTGTCATAGCTGTGGCTCTACATGGCAGTCATTGACTGGTCCAGGCCTGTTACTGGGTAGAGCAAGGAGAGAAGGCCACATCTCTGTTCATACTCCACCCCCACAGGCCTGCCATCCCCTGCCTCAAGTAGAGCCCATCAGTGCCTTTGCCAGTCTCATCCTTGTTGTTGTTCACGGGATCACAAATAGTCACTAATAAGGCCACTTGTTGTGGACTCACCACACCCTCCTATTGATGGTAAACTCACAGTGGGCAGGGAATGTGTTTACCAACTCTGTTTTATTGTACTCTCCCAAGGGCGTTGTACAGTGCTCTACTATAATTGACTGATTGACTGATTGTCCACACTATATCAGTTCCTGCTCTTTTTAGTTTGAGATTCTGTTTCCTCCACTAGATTTTAAGGCCCTTCAGGGCAGAGATAATGTCTAATCTACTACAGTGCTCTGCACACAGTAAGCACTCAATAAATACGATTGAATGAATGAATAATAATGATGGCATTTATTAAGTACTTACTATGTGCAAAGCACTGTTCTAAACACTGGGGAGATTACAAGGTGATTGGGTTGTCCCACATGGGGCTCACAGTCTAAATCCTCATTTTACAGATGAGGTAACTGAGGCACAGAGAAGTTAAGTGACTTGCCCAAAGTCACACAGCTGACAATTGGCAGAGCCGGGATTTGAACCCATGAACTCTGACTCCAAAGCCCGGGCTCTTTCCACTGAGCCACGCTGAATGAATGAAGTGCTCAGTAGAGTGCTCTGCATTCAGCAGGTGCTCCATAAATTCTGTTGATTGATTGATTAATTAATTCATTCATTCAATAGCATTTACTGAGCACTTACTGTGTGCAGAGCACTGCACTGAGCACTTGGGAGAGTACAATACAACAATAAGCATTCACATTCCCTGCCCACAATAAACTTACAGTCTAGAGCCGGGGAGACAGACATTAATGCAAATAAATAAAATGACAGATGTGTACATAAGTGCTGTGGGGCTGGGAGAGGGGAAGAGCAAAGAGAGCAAGTCAGAGTGATGCAGAAGGGAGTGGGAGATGAGGAAAAGAGGGACTTAGTCTGGGAAGGCCTCCTAAAGGAAATGTGCCTTCAATCAGGCTTTGAAGAGGGGGAACGTAATTGTCTGTCGGATTTGAAGAGGGAGGGCATTCCAGGCCAGAGGCAGGATGTGGATTAGGGGTCAGCAATGAGATGGGAGAGACCGAGGCAAAGGGAGAAGATTAGCCCTAGAGGAGCTGAGTGTGCATTCTGGGTTGTAGAAGGAGAGACGTGAGGTGAGGTAGAAGCGGGCAAGGTGGTGGACTGCTTAAAAGCCAATGGTGAGGAGTTCTTGTTTGATGCGGAGGTGGGTGGGAAACCACTGGAGTTTCTGAGGAGCAGGGTGACGTGTCCTGAACGTTTTTGAGAAAAATGATCCGGGCAGCAGAGCCAAGTATGGACTGGTGTGGGAGAGACAGGAGGCTGGGAGGTCAGCAAGGAGGCCGATATACTAATCCAGGAGGGATAGGATGAATGACTGTACTAACATTGTAGCATTTTCGATGGAGAGGAAAAGGCAGATTTTAATAATGGTGTGAAGGTGGGACTGACAGGATTTAGTGATGGATTGAATATGTGGATTGAATGAAAGAGAGGAGTCAAGGATAATGCTAAGGTTATGGGCTTGTGCTGTCTACAGTGATGGGAAAGTTAGGGGAGGATAGGGTTTGGGTGGGAAGGTCATGGATTCTAATCCTGGCTCCACCAGTTGTCTGCTGTGTGACCTTGGGCAAGTCACTTCACTTCTCTGTGCCTCAGTTCCCTCACTGGTAAAATGGGGATTAAGACTGCGAGCTCTAGGTAGAACAGGGATTGTGTCCAACCTGAATATCTTGTAACTTTCCCAGCACTTAGAAGAGTTCCTGGCACATGTTTTCCACATAGGTTTTTCCTCCCTTCTGTGCGTGCACCATTTATCAAAAAGAAGTTTCCCCTTATCCTCGATAAGCAGTGTGACCTAGTGTAAAGAGCACAGGCCAGAGACTCAGAGGAGCTGGGTTCTAATCACAACTCTGCCATTTCCCCACTGTATGACCTTGGACAGGTCACTTCACTTATCTGTGTTTCAGTTTCCTCATCTCTAAATTGGATTCAATCCCTGTCCTCCCTCACCCTTAGTCTGTGATCTCTATGAGACACACATTGTGTCTTAACTGATTTCATTTAATCTACCCTATCACTTGAGCCTGTTGTTGGGTAGGGACCGTCTCTATATGTTGCCAACTTCTACTTCCCAAACGTTTAGTACAGTGCTCTGCACACAGTAAGCACTCAATAAATTCGATTGAATGAATGAGTGAACGAATGAATGCTTAACAAATGCCACAGTCAAGCACCATGGTGTAGCAGATAGAGCACAGGGCTGGGAATCAGAACGTCCTGAGTTCTAGTCTCGGCTCTGCCACTTGTCTGCTGTGTGACCTTGGGCAAATCACTTAATTTCTCTATGCTTCAGTTACCTCAGCTGTAAAATGAGGATTGAGATTGTGAGCCCCACCTGGGACAAGCAACTGTGTCCAATCCAATTCCTTCTACCCATCTCAGTGCTTAGTACAGTGCCTGGCACATAATAAGCTCTGCACACAGTAAGCACTCAATAAATGCTACTGAATGAATGAATGAATAAGCTCTTAACAAATACCACTATTGTTTTTATTATTATCTTCTCCCTAGTTTCTTTTCAGATCTATAATCTGTCTGCTTCCTCCTCCTGCATGAAGGCCACTATACAATAACAACCATACAATAACTGCAAATATCTTAGAGAAGCAGCATGGTTACATGGTAAGAGTATGGGCTTTGGAGTCAGCGGTCATGTGTTCAAATCCCGTCTCCGCCAATTGTCAGCTGTGTGACTTTGGGCAAGTCACTTAACTTCTCTGCACTGCAGTTGTCTCATCTATAAAATGGGGATTCACTGTGAGCCCCCTGTGGGACAACCTGATCACCTTGTAACCTCCCCAGTGCTTAGAACAGTGCTTTGCACATAGTAAGCACTTAATAAATGCCATTATTATTATTATCTGCTGGTTATGAAGGACTTTTGGAAATACTGGGGCAAATTAATGGAAATTTAGTCCCGTGTCTCCCCAATAAACTGTAAATTCACCGAGGGTAAGGAATTTGATTCCTGCTTCTGTAGTGATATCCCAAGAGCTTGGTATGGGGCTTCACACTCAGAGGGGGGTTCACAGGGGACATTTTGGGTGGTGAGCATACGAGGGTGGGTGCCAGGCTAGTGTCAAAAGGCCTCCTATGGTTGCCATATGTTAATCATAGAGGACGTGGCTCATTGGTGGTTGTAATTCAACCCCTTCTATTAGGGGGTGAGAGATCTGATAAGGTGGTCAGGTGCACCCAGATTCCAATCAAACATCAATCTTGCAAATCGTGCCCCTGTCCTATACCCTCAGCAGTTGCTATGTAAATTCAGGCATACCTCAGATTAGATTCAGTCAATGATACATACCAGAAAATCAACTGTTAGGCTATCATGCCCAACTTCATCTTACAGCTGCCCCAAGATAGTTGGTGAGCCCCTTAGATTTTTTTTGTTATTTGTTAAACAACTATGTGACAGGCATTCATTCAATCGTATTTATTGAGCGCTTACAGTGTGCAGAACACTGTACTAAGTGCTTAGTAGGCAAGAAGCAGTGTGGCTCAGTGGAAAGAGTCCGGACTTCGGAGTCAGAGGTCATGGGTTCAAATCCTGACTCCGCCAACTGTCAGCTGTGTGACTTTGGGCAAGTCACTTAACTTCTCTGGGCCTCAGTTCCCGCATCTGTAAAATGGAGATGAAGACTGTGAGCCCCCCCATGGAACAACCTGAACACCTTGTAACCTCCCCAGCGCTTAGAACAGTGTTTTGCACATAGTAAGTGCTTAATAAATGATGGCATTTACTAAGAGCTTTCTATGTGCAAAGCACTGTTTCTAAGCGCTGATAATGATGGTAACAACCTGAACACCATGTAACCTCCCCAGCGCTTAGAACAGTGCTTTGCACATAGTAAGCGCTTAATAAATGATGGCATTTATTAAGCGCTTTCTATGTGCAAAGCACTGTTTCTAAGCGCTGATAATGATGGTATTTGTTTAGCGCTATGTGCAAAGCACTGTTCTAAGTGCTGGGGGGATACAAGGTGATCAGGTTGCCCCACGTGGGGCTCACAGTCTTAATCCCCATTTTACATATGAGGTAACTGAGGCCCAGAGAAGTGAAGTGACCTGCCCAAAGTCACACAGCTGACAAGTGGTGGAGCCGGGATTAGAACCCATGACCTCTGACTCCCAAGCCCGGGCTCTTTCCACTGACCCATGCTGCTTCAATAAGCATTGGGGTGATCAGATTTTACGAGATGGTCAGATTTTACACAGTCCATTTCCCAGGTGGGGCTCACCATTTTACAGATGAGGTAACCGAGGTACAGAGAAGTGAAGTGACTTATCCAAGTTCATACAGCGGACAAATGGCAGAGCCAGGATTAGAACCCAGGTCCTTCTGACTCCAAGAAGGACCTATCCACTAGGTCCTATCCACTAGGCCATGCTGGAGAGAAAGGTTCAAAAGGGAAAGAGATGTTCAGAAGGAGTGGGCCTGCTACAAGGCACTTTATGTGGGCAAGAAGAAGGCTGTTGTTCTATCTAATAAATTGGACAAATTCTTCACTTCAATTAAAGAATCATGGATGCAGGCAGCTGAACGAGCTTCTACTAAGGTAGCCTCCGATGAAGATAATAATAATTGTGGTAATTGTGTTATTTGCTATGGGCTTACTACGTGCCAAGTATTGTTCTAAGCTCTCCGGTAGTTACAAGATAATCAGGTCCCACGTGTGGCTCACAGATTAAGCAGGAGGCAGAACAGGTATTAAATCCCCATTTTACAGATGAGGGAACTGAGGCACAGAGATGTTCAGTGACTTGCCCAAGATCACACAGCAAGTGTGTGGCAGAGCTGGTATTAGCGTCCAGGTCCTCTGTCTCCCAGTCCCGTGCTCCATCCAGTAGGCTATGTTGCCTACGAAGATCCGTAATCATACTACAACTCCTTATTTGGTTAATGTGCTGATGTTATGCTTTGAATTACTTTAACAAAGATAGCTTCATGATGCCTAATTTAATAATAATAACAATAATGATGGCATTTATTAAGCACTTACTATGTGCAAAGCACTGTTTTAAGTGCTGGGGAGATTACAAGGTGATCAGGTTGTCCCATGGGGGGCTCACAGTCTTAATCCCCATTTTACAGATGAGGTAACTAAGGCACAGGGAAGTTAAGTGACTTGCCCAAAGTCACACAGCTGACAATTGGTGGAGCCAGGATTTGAACCCATGAATTCTGACTCCAAAGCCCATGCTCTTTCCACTGAGCCACGCTGCTTCTCTAATTTAAAAGCATACAGAACTTAAAAGAATGTTATATTTTTCTAGATGTTCCAGAACAAATCCCAATTCATAACATCGAAATGTATGGGTAAATGAATCCCGTAATATATCCTTCTGTGTTTTAGGGGAACACATCATTGCTGAATAATGGGGACTACCTCTACCATTGACTGACTGATCAATTGAGTGACTGACCCACTAAGAGCTTCATGATCAAATCCAGATAGGACAGACCCATCATAATAGTAGTAATAGTATTTACTGAGCACTTACCATGTGCAGAGTCAAGCGCCCAGTACAGTGCTCTGCACACAGTAAGCGCTCAATAAATATGATTGACTGAATGAATGAATAAATGCAGAGCACTGTGCTAAGTGTTGAGAAAGAGCACACAGGTAGGAATTAGGCACAGTAGAGGAGTCAATAAATATAAGGACATTCAAAATTCAAAACTGAAAATCGCATGTCAAAAATGAACCACATTTAGCCTTAATCTTGGTTTTCTCTTTCTCCCCCTTCTCTCTGCTAATCTCACCTCAAATCCGATCCCTATCATTTCCATCTCATTACTAGGGCCTCTTTCTGCTTCCCACAGAGACAGGTGCAACACAAGGCTTAGCTATGAAGATGCTTATTTCACAACTCCAGAAAATTAAGGCTGTGAGGAGCAGGAGCAGAGTTGTGGGGGAAAAGAGTTGCTTATGTATCATCACGCGCTACGATGACTTCTATTTCACTGTGTCGTGTCTCATTAGCCAGGGTGTCAGAGATCTGCAAAGTGTGCTAGCCTCAGCCGGAGGCTTGACGGAAGAACGTTGGAGGATCTGGTTAGTATAATAGTTGTCACCTTCAAGAGAAAGAAACACCCAGGGACAGGATGTGATGTGGAGAGCCAGCACAAGAAACAGAAGAGAAGAGCAAGGGGAGGCATTTCCATGTTCACAGATACATCCTGTAAACAAGTTCTTTGCCGTTTTATAAAATTGGCCATGAGTGAATAGTTGATGGGTGAAATTTCACAACATGCTTCTGGGAGTGAATTGAAAACAGAATACGTCTGATGTCTGATGACGTGTTCTTGGTTATATTTGATATAGATTTAAATAGCAATTATAATAATAATGATATTTGTAAAGCACTTACTATGTGCTAAGCACTGTTCTAATGGCTGGGGTAATAATAATAATTATGATAGCATTTATTAAGCACTTACTTTGTGCAAAGCACTGTTCTAAGCGCTGTGGAGGTTACAAGGTGATCAGGTTGTCCCACAGGGGGCTCACAGTCTTAATCCCCATTTTACAGATGAGGGAACTGAGGCCCAGAGAAGTGAAGTGATTTGCCCAAAGTCACACAGCTGACAAGTGGCGGAGTTGGGATTTGAACCCATGACCTCTGACTCCAAAGCCCAGGCTCTTGCCACTAAGCCACACTGGGTAGATACAACATCATCACGTCCCACACGGGGCCTGTAAATAAGAGGGAGAACAGGCTTAATGTTGCCAACTTGTACTTCCCAAGTGCTTAGTACAGTGCTCTGCACACAGTAAGCGCTCAATAAATAGAATTGATTGATTGATTGATTGATTTGAGCCTCCATTTTACAGATGCGGGAGCTGATGCAAAGAAAAGTGATTTACCCAAGGACACACAGAAAACAAGTGGCAGCCATGAGATTACTACCCAGGTCCTTTGACTCCAAGGCCCATATTCTTTCCACTAGGCAACACTGCCTCACGCACACACAAAAAAATTCTAAAGATTTAAAATTGACTATAATTGTTATTCAAGCTGGGAAGGTTTGACTTTTCACCGAGGGAAAATGAAGTAAATCAAAAAGAGGATACTAAAAAATTACACTATTCCTTAATACAGCAGAAAAATAAATTATCTACTTAGTGGCTTTAATCAATAGAACCTGAAAAGTGAAGATTTCAGAATTATTTTTTCCTATGTATAATGTGACAGTTAAAACAATTAAATTTCATGTAAATTATTAGGCAGAAGATGAATCCTTTTGCCATCAAACAAGGCTAAAAATTTTGTTACAATGAGAAAGAGTTATTAGAGAGAAAATATTGACTGAAATTATAAATACAAAGGTAGAGGGAAAAAAATCTTTCTGGAAATCCATCAGCTGGATTTAAATAAAACCATTGAAATGTTGCAAACAGCTAAATCTAATTCATTTATGCTTGTCATTGACAGTAAGCCAATTGGTACAGTTGGTAGAATTTATTGAGCAGCTCCTCTCCGAAGAAGATGGCTGAGGATAACTGATGTAGGAGACTGTATCCCTAACCAAAAGGATTTTACAATCTAATGGAGGGAGACAAGCACAATCATTTACAGAGAGGAGGAAAATATTTTTAAAAGGAGTAACGACTGAAGTGTCAAAGTATTAAATGATAATTGGGAGGCTATGAACTGGAAAGAAGAAAAATTAATAAAAAAACTGCTAGTGGCAAAGAGTTACCAGAATTTGGGCAATGTGGCGCCAAGAAAACATGACAATCTTATCTCTTCCAAGAGGTTTTTCCTATGTCCTCATTTCCCCTATTCGTTCTCCTGGAGGAGATGTGCCTTCAATAAGGCTTTGAAGGAGGGGAGAGTAATTGTCTGTCGATTTGAGGAGGGATTTCATTCATTCATTCAATCGTATTTATTGAGTGCTTACTGTGTGCAGAGCACTGTACTAAGCGCTTGGGAAGTACAAGTTGGCAACATATAGAGACGGTCCCTACCCAACAGTGGGCTCACATGGCATTCCAGGCCAGAGGCAGGATGTGGGCGAGGAGTTGGCGGCAAGATAGATGAGCCCAAAATACAGTGAGAAGGTTAATATTAGAGGAGCGAAGTGTACAGACTGGGTTGTAGAAAGAGAGTAGCAAGGTGGGGTAAGAGGGGCTAAGGTGCTGGAGTGTTTTCAAGCCAATGGTAAGGAGTTTTTGTTTGATGCGGAGGTGGACGGGCAACATCTGGAGTTTTTTGAGGTGTGGGATGACATGTTCTGAACGTTTTCGTAGAACAACGATCCGGACACCAGAATGAAGTATGGACTGTAGTGTGGAGGATGCAACCAGAGACTCTCTCCTCCACATAGGAAGGAATTACAGTTTTAGACAGAACAAAATCCTTTGGGGCAAGTAGAGAGGAAGTGGCTAGGTCAGGAAGGAAGCTCTAATTGACACTATTCTAGCCTTGCCTTGTCCTCTACAGAGATAGGCAGGTGCAGAGGGGCTAGATGAAAACACTGCTCCAGTGGCTATTTGACTTGTCTTGGCTTACCAGCCTGCCCGAGGGCAACTGGGATCTATTGTAACCAGGGAGTAGGAGATGGCTTACGGACTATTAGTGTATTACTGTCCTTCTACAACCCAGCCTGCACACTTGGCTCCTCCGGTGTTATCCTTCTCACTGTACCTCCATCTCGCCCGTCTCACTGCCAACCCCTGGTCCACGTCCTGCCTCTGGCCTGGATGCCCTCCTTCCTCAAATCCACCAGACAATTACTCTGCCCCGCTTCAAAGCCTTATTGAAGGCACATCTCCAAGAGACCTTCCCAGACTAAGCCCCACTTTTCCTCATCTCCCACTCCCTTCTGCGTCATGCTGACTCGCTCCCTTTGCTCTTTCATGTCAACCCTGCAGGACAGCACTTATGTGTGTATCTGTAATTTTATTTATTTGTATTGATGTCTATTTATTTGTATCAATGGCTGTCTTCTCACCCCTAGAGTGTGAGCTTGTTGTGGGCAGGGATCGCCAGTGTTTATTGTTGTACTGTATTCGTTCTTTCATTCATTCATTCAATCGCATTTATTGAGCGCTTACTGTGTGCAGAGCACTGTACGAAGCGGGATGTACAAGTTGGCAACATATAGGGACAGTCCCTACACAACAGTCGGCTCACAGTCTAGAAGGGGGAGACAGACAACAAAACAAAACATATTAACAAAATAAAATAAATAGAATATGTACAAGTAAAATAAATAAATAGAGTAATAAATACGTACAAACATATATACATATATACAGGTGCTGTGGGGAAGGAAAGGGGGTAAGGCGGGGGGGATGGGGAGGGGGAGGAGGGGAAGAGGAAGGAGGGGCTCAGTCTGAGAAGGCCTCCTGGAGGAGGTGAGCTCTCAGTAGGGCCTTGAAGGGAGGAAGAGAGCTAGCTTGGCAGAGGTGCGGAGGGAGGGCGTTCCAGGCCAGGGGGATGATGTGGGCCTGGGGTCGATGGCGGGACAGGCGAGAACGACGTACGGTGAGGAGATTAGCGGCAGAGGAGTGGAGGGTGCGGGCTGGGCTGGAGAAGGAGAGAAGGGAGGTGAGGTAGGAGGGGGCGAGGGGATGGACAGCCTTGAAGCCGAGGGTGAGGAGTTTCTGCCTGATGCGTACGTTGATTGGTAGCCACTGGAGATTTTTGAGGAGGGGAGTAATGTGCCCAGAGCGTTTCTGGACAAAGACAATCCGGGCAGCGGCGTGAAGTATGGATTGAAGTGGGGAGAGACAGGAGGATGGGAGATCGGAGAGGAGGCTGATACAGTAAGGAGGCTGATACAGTAAGGAGGCTGATACAGTAGTACTTACAGTAGATACAGGCTGATATTGTACTTTCCCAAGCACTTAGTAAAGTGCTCTGCACACAGTAAGCACTTAGTAAATATGATTGAATGAATGAATGAATGAATGAATGCCTACTACTCCCACGGCAACCCAGTGAACTTTAGTCACTCTAAAATGAATCTACTCACCATACCTCAATCTTGTCTATTTCACTGCCAACCTTCACCCACATCCTGCCTCTGGCCTGGGACCCCCTCCCCCTTCATATCTGACAGACCATCACTCTTCCTACCTTCAAAACCTTATTAATAATAATAATAATGGCATTTGTTAAGCACTTACTATGTGCAGAGCACTGTTCTAAGCGCTGGGGGGGATACCGGGTGATCAAGTTGTCCCACGTGGGGCTCACAGTCTTAATCCCCATTTTGCAGATGAGGTAACTGAGGCACAGAGAAGTTAAGTCACACAGCTGACAAGTGGCAGAGTCGGGATTCAAACCCATGACCTCTGACTCCCAAGCTCGGGCTCTTTCCACTGAGCCACGCTGCTTCAATTTATTAAAATTGTATCTCCCGAAAGAGGTCTTCCTGGACTAAGTCCTCATTTCTTCTATTCCCTCGCCCTTCTGAGTCGCCCCTTCCCTTGGGTTGGTACCTTTTATTCACCCCACCCTCAACCCCAAGGAACTGATGTACATATCTGTAATGCATTTTACTATCTACCCCTCTAGACTGCAAGTTCCTTGTGGGCAGGGAACATGTCTACCACTGTGTCTTCTCACAAGGATCTTAAAGTCTAGAGGGTGAGACAGATATTAGAGAAGCAGCATGGCTCAGTGGAAAGAGCCCAGGCTTTGGAGTCAGAGGTAATGGGTTCAAATCCCGGCTGCTCCAGTTGTCAGCTGTGTGACTTTGGGCAAGTCACAACTTCTTTGTGCCTCGGTTACCTCATCTGTAAAAAGGGGATTAAGATTGTGAGCCCCACATGGGACAACCTGATCACCTTGTATCCTCCCCAGTGCTTAGAACAGTGCTTTGTACATAGTAAGTGCTTAACAAATGCCAACATTATTATTATTATGTGTTCAAATCCCGACTCTGCCAATTGTCAGCTGTGTGACTTTGGGCAAGTTACTTCACTTCTCTGTGCCTCAGTTACCTCATCTGTAAAATAGGGATTAAGACTCTGAGCTGTGGGACAACCTGATCACCTTGTAACCTCCCCAGCACTTAGAACAGTTTTGCACATAGTAAACACTTAATAGATGCCATTATTATTATCACTAGTATAAATTAATGATTTATGGAAATTTACATGAGTGCTGTGAGGCTGAGGGTGGGATGGATAAAGGGTACACATTCAAATGAAAGGGTGACGCAGCAGGGCGTGGGAGAAGAGGAAATGAGGGCTTAATCTGGGAAGGCTTCTTGGAGGAGATGTACCTTGAATAAGGCTTTGAAGGTGGAGAGAGTCGGATAAGTTGCCAATTTATATGCTATATATTGCCAGCTTATACTTCCCAAGCGCTTAGTACAGTGCTCTGCACACAGTAAGCACTCAATAAATATGTTTGAATGAATGAATGAATGAATGAATAAGCAGCGAAGCAGCGTGGCTTAGTGACAAGAACCCGGGCTTGGGAGTCAAAGGACAGGGGTTCTAATCCAGGCTCCACTCCTTGTCTGTTGTGTGACCTTGGACAAGTCACTTCACTTCTCCGGGCCTCAGTTACCTCATCTGTAAAATGGGACAACTGTATTATCTTGCTTCTACCCCAGTGCTTAAAACAGTGCTTGGCACATAGTAAGCGCTTAACAAATACAATAATAATAATAATAATGATGGCATTTGTTAAGTGCTTACTATGTGCAAAGCACTGAACAATAATAATAATAATAATAATAATATGAAGAGGGAGGGCATCCCAGAGGCAGGATGTGGATGAGGAGTTGGCGGAGAGATAGATGAGATCAAGGTTCAGTAAGTATTTATTACTCTATTTATTTATTTATTTATTTATTTATTTATTTTACTTGTACATTTCTATCCTATTTATTTTATTTTGTTGGTATGTTTGGTTCTGTTCTCTGTCTCCCCCTTTTAGACTGTGAGCCCACTGTTGGGTAGGGACTGTCTCTATGTGTTGCCAATTTGTACTTCCCAAGCGCTTAGTACAGTGCTCTGCACATAGTAAGCGCTCAATAAATACGATTGATTGATTGATTGATTAAGTAGGTTGGCACTGTACAATAATAATAATAATATGAAGAGGGAGGGCATCCCAGAGGCAGGATGTGGATGAGGCGTTGGCAGAGAGATAGATGAGATCAAGTTTCAGTAAGTAGGTTGGCATTAGACAAGTGAAGTTTGCAGGCTGATTTTTCAGAAAATCAGAAAGGAGAGGTAGGAGGGGCAAAGTAATTGAGCGCTTTAAAGGCAATGGTAAGGAATTTCTGCTTGATGCAGAGGTGGATGGGCAACCAATGGAGGTTCTTGAGGAGTGGGGAATCATGGACTGAATAATTGTGTAGAGAATGATGAGGCAGTGGCGTGAAGTATGAACTGAAGCCGGCAGAGGCAGGAAGTAAGGAGGTCAACAAGGTGGCTAATGCAGCAGTCAAGAAAGGATTGCATAAATGCTCGGGTTTGCAACATAGGAGAGAAAAGGGCTGATTTTAGCAATGTTGTGAAGGCTGAACTGAAAGGGTTTACTGATAGTTTGAATATATGGGTTGAATGAGAGAGAGGAGTCAAAGATAACACCAAGGTTATGGATTTTTAAAATGAAGAAGGTAGTGGTGTATTCTACAGTGAGGAAAAGTCAAGGGGAAGACAGGATTTGGGTGGGAAGATGAGGAGTTCAGTATTGGACATGATAAGTTTGAGGTTTCCATGCAACAACCAAATATAAATGTCCTGAAGGTAGGAAGAATTACAAGATTACAGAGAAAGAGAAAGATCAGGGCTGGATATGTAGATTTGAGAATCATCCACATAGAGATGGTAGTTGAAGCCATAATAATAATAATAATAATAATGATGGTATTTGTTAAGCGCTTACTATGTGCAAAGTATTGTTCTAAGTGCTGGGGGATACAAGGCAATCAGATTGTCCCACGTGGGGCTCACAGTCTTAATCCCCATTTTACAGATGAGGGAACTGAGGCCCAGAGAAGTTAAGTTAATCTCTCATCCTGTCCTGACTGGATTACTGCATCAGCCTCCTCTCCAATCTCCCATCCTCCTGTCTCTCCCCACTTCAGTCCATACTTCATGCCGCTGCCTGGATCCTCTTTGTCCAGAAATGCTCTGGGCATGTTACTCCCCTCCTCAAAAATCTCTAGTGGCTACCAATCAACCTACGCATCAGGCAAAAACTCCTCACCCTCGGCTTCAAGGCTGTCCATCACCTCGCCCCCTCTTACCTCACCTCCCTTCTCTCCTTCTACAGCCCAGCCTGCACCCTACACTCCTCTGCCGTCAATCTCCTCACTGTGCCTCGTTCTTGCCTGTCCCACTGTCGACCCCTGTCCCACGTCATCCCCTGGCCTGGAATGCCCTCCCTCCGCACATCCGTCAAGCTAGCTCTCTTCCTCCCTTCAAAGCCCGACTGAGAGCTCACCTCCTCCAGGAGGCCTTCCCAGACTGAGCCCCCTCCTTCCTCTCCCCCTCCCCCTGCCCCCTGCCTTACCTCCTTCCCCTCCCCACAGCACCTGTATATATGTATATATCTTTGTACGTATTTATTACTCTATTTTATTTGTACATATTTATTCTATTTATTTTATTTTGTTAATATGTTTTGTCTTGTTGTCTGTCTCCCCCTTCTAGACTGTGAGCCCACTGTTGGGTAGGGACTGTCTCTATTTGTTGCTGACTTGAACTTCCCAAGCGCTTAGTACAGTGCTCTGCACACAGTAAGCGCTCGATAAATAAGATTGAATGAATGAATGAATGAATGAATGAAGTGACTTGCCCAAAGTCACACAGCTGACAATTGGCGGAGCCAGGATTTGAACCCATGACTGCTGACTCCAAAACCCGGGCCCGTTCCACTGAGCCGTGCTGCGAGTTCTCCAAGGGAGTGGGTTTAGATGGAGAATAGAAGGAGACACAGAACTGAGCCTTGAGGGACTCCCCAAATTAGGGGGTGGAAGGCAGAGGAGGAGCCCACCAAAAAGACGGAGAATGAAGGGCCAGGGAGATTAGAAGAGATCCAGCTCAGGACTGTGTCATTGAGGCCAATAAATATGATGACTGATTGATTGATTGAGCTACAGTCTCAGGAAAAAGGGGACGGAAGCAATATTTCCTTTATTTTAGCCTTATGCCTATGTGTGTCACCCACAGTCCTCTCTTCTGGGGTAGGGAGACTAGGGCTGATTCTCCTGAGTGTGACCATGAGGCATTTCAGGACATTTTTGGAATGGCAGTGACGACATCCTAAGGCTGTGTATAATCAATCAATCCTTCAGTCGATGACATTTGTTGAGCCACCACTGTGGACTAAGTACTTGGGAAAGTACAATATAATAGTGTTAGTAGACCTGATTCCTGCCTACAAGGAGTGTTAGAATAAAATGTGGTTACTGTTTCTAAGGATTCTATAGTGTGTTCTAGTAGCATTTGGTGGAAGGCAGCATGATCTAGCACAGAGCATGTAACTGGGAGTCAAGAGACTTGGGTTCTTGTCCTAACCCTGCTACCTACATGAGGCAAGGCACTTAACTGATCTGGGCCTCAGTTTCCTCATATTCATTCATTCAATTGTATTTATTGAGCGCTTACTGTGTGTAGAGCACCGTACTAAGTGCTTGGGAAGTACAAGTCGGCAACACATAGAGACGGTCCCTACCCAACAGCGGGCTCACAGTCTAGAAGGGGGAGACAGACAACAAAACAAAACATATTAACAAAATAAAATAAATAGAATAAATATGTACAAATAAAATAAATAAATAAATAAATAGAGTAATAAACGCATACAAACATATATACATGTATACAGGTGCTGTGGGGGGGGGAAGGAGGTAAGGCGGGGGGGATGGGGAGGGGGAAGAGGGGGAGAGGAAGGAGGGGGCTCAGCATGGGAAGGCCTCCTGGAGGAGGTGAACTCTCAGTAGGGCTTTGAAGGGAGGAAGAGAGCTAGCTTGGCGGATGTGCAGAGGGAGGGCATTCCAGGCCAGGGGGAGGACGTGGGCCGGGGGTCGATGGCAGGACAGGCAAGAACAAAGCACAGTGAGGAGAACGAGGCACATTCCAACTGGTCCCCTGCCCTAGGCTTTCACCAGAGTCCTGGCCTATATGTTTGCCCCCGTCCCCTTTGTCTCTTCTTGTCTGTGCTGAAAAAGGCCCTGGGTTGGGGAGAGGGGCTGAGGAGGTGGGGGCAGGAGACAGTGGAGCTGGAAGACGGGACCCAGGATGTCAGCTCTCCTCACGCTGGGGCTCGGGTCTCTCCTTCTAGACACCTGGCTTGGCCTGGCGGGTGACTGTATTTGCTTCACTGGTGCCAGGAAGCCGGACTTGGTTGGAGGGGGTTTCAAGCCTGTGGGACTGAAGCCGGCGGGACAAGTAATACTCAGTTGAATAATAATAATGATGGCATTTATTAAGTGCTTACTATGTGCAAAGCACTGTTCTAAGCTCTTGGTAGGTTACAAGGTGATCAAGTTGTCCCACGGGGTGCTCACAGTCTTAATCCCCATTTTACAGATGAGGGAACTGAGGCCCAGAGAAGTGAAGTGACTTGCCCGCAGTCACACAGCTGACAATTGCTGAAGCCTGGATTTGTACCCATGAGCACTGACTCCAAAGCCCGGGCTCTTTCTGCTGAGCCACGCTGCTTCTCTAGGTTTCCTGGAGATCCAGTGGAGATGGGAAGCTTGGTGAATTTCCCCCTAGTTTTGCCAAGGATTCCACATGTGGTTCCACAATTCACCCACTGAGATCCTTGGAAAGGAGCAACTTGGGATGTGGGGAGGTGGAGATGGTGGGGTGGGAAGCTGGGGTTGGACAGTGGAAGCCTAGTGGAGTAAATTTGTACAATACATGTGTCTTTAGAGGATTTTTCCCAAAGAAACATCACCCCAGGGAAAATCCCTCAAGGGCAATTTATGCTTCCCCAAAAAGCTCTGAAGCGTCACTCAGTGGCAACTCCACAAATGCTACTGATGGCTTGATTGAGTAGTGATGGCATTTATTGAGCACTGCTAAAAGTGACACACTGTACCTTAGTGTCTTAGCACTTGGGGAAGTACAATAATAATATTATTATTTTTATTATTAGAGAAGCAGCATGGCTCAGTGGAAAGAGCACGGGCTTTGGAGTCAGAGGTCATGGGTTCAAATCCAGACTCCACCAACTGTCAGCTATGTGACTTTGGTCAAGTCACTTAACTTCTCTGTGCTTCAGTTACCTCATTTGTAAAATGGGGATTAAAACTGTGAGTCCCCCGTGGGACAACCTGATCACCTTGCAACCTCCCCAGTGCTTAGAACAGTGCTTTGCACATAGTAAGCACTTAACAAATACCATCATTATCATTATTATTAATAAGAATTAATAGGTATGATACTTATTAAGCACTTTCCATGTTCCAAGCAATGTTCTAAGCATTGGTACAGATATAAGATAATCATGTTGGAGACAATCATTGTCTGTTGTAGGGTTTATGGTCTAAGAAGGAAGCCAGAGGAGCAAGAGGCATGTTCTCAGCCCACAAGAAGCTGATAATTGAATTGGGCAACAGTCATAGAAAATAGTTGCTTATATTGAGGAGCAGACAGAAGAGCATATGGAGAAGCAGCGTGGCTTAGTGCTTAAAACAGTGCTTTGCACATAGTAAGCGTTTAACAAATGTCATAATTAATTAATTAATTTTTTAGTGGGTTCTAATCTCCGCTCCACCATTTATCAGCTGTGTGAATTGGGTAAGTCACTTAACTTCTCTGTGCCTCTGTTACCTCATCTGTAAAATAGGGATTAAGACTGTGAGCCCCCACATGGGACAACCTGATTACCTTGTATCTACTCTAGTGCTTGGCACATAGTAAGCGCTTAACAAATACCATTATTATTATTATTATTACTATTATAGATGGGGAATGGAGTGACTGTGTTGGGAGGAAATAGAATAAATCAGAAATGAATGGAGAACTGAATATACATATGCGTTGATAAATGTTATTTGGCATGCAGTAAGCACTTAAGTACAAAAATTATCATATGTAAATGTAATATAATATGATGTTACCGGGGCTTTTCAGTCCTAAACCTTGGCCGAAAGAGCCTCCGGTGTTGGCGTAGGACTGTCAGGACCCCAATCAGCCTCCACTGGATCCTTATGGCCTCCAGATTTTTCATTCCTCTTCTGCAGGTTTGGGGAGTCCTTCTCCATGTCTCTTGAGTCCCTGCTCCCCTCTTTTTCCTACTATTCTATGATGGAAGGCAGTCCCCCAAAGTGTAGAGGTCATTGTAGACTAGCCTACCACCCCCTTCCTGGGGCTGGTTGCAGGAAGCTCTCAGACAAAGCACTCCTGCTCACGGCTCCCCAGGTCACGTGTTTCCTTGTCACCCTGAGCTTCCATCTCAGCCCCTACCGCAGGCTGACACCAAGATCTGGGCTCTCTGCAATATTTAATTTATTGTTAATAAGGTATTAACTGAAACAAATCTAGGTTAAGAGGTTAAGCCTTCTTTCTCTGGATTTAATTCTGTTCCCTGCAGGGCCCTCTGTACTCCCATATCAGCATTCCGGGACTCATGAGCCTCCCTCAGAACCTTCAGGGATCCTCTATGATAATGATAATAATAATAATGGTATTTATTAAACATTTAATAATAATATAGTAGTATTATTGGCAATGCGGCACCACCATACTTCCTGTTTCACAAGCCCGTAATCTTGATGTTATCCTTGACTCCTAACTCTCTCATTCAACCCACATATCTAATCCATTACTAAATCCCTTCGGTTTGACATTCTCAACATTTCTATGATCCGCCCTTTCCTCTCCATCCAAACTGCTACCTTATCTTATCCCTCCTTGATTACCTTAACAGACTCTTTGCTGACCTCTCTGCCTCGGGTCTTTCCCCACTCCAGTCCATATTTCACTCTGCTGCCCAGATCATTTTTCTATAGAGACATTTGGGCCATGTTTCCCTACTCCTCAAAAACCTCCAGTGGTTGCTTATCCACATCAAACAGAAACTCCTTACCATTGACTTTAGAGCATTCAGTCACCTTTCCCCTGCCTACGTCACTTGCTACTCTCCTATTACAACCTGGCCTGCACTTTCTGCTCCTGCAATGCCAAACTTCTCACTGTTCCACGACCTCATCTATCTCACGGCTGACTCCTAGTCCATGTCCTGCCTCTGGCCTGGACTGCCCTACCTCTTCATATCTTTCAGACAACGACTCTCCCCAACTCCTAAGTCTTGTTGAAGGCCCATCTCCTCCAAGAGGACTTCCCTAACTCCTTCTCTCCTCTTCTTTCACTCCCTTCTGTGTCACCCTGACTTGCTCCCTTTATTCATCCCCCATCCCAGCCCCACAGTACTTAGGTATAGGTCTGTTATTTTATTTATTTATATTAGTGTCTGTTTCTTCCTCCTGACTGTAAGCTCATTGTAGGAAGGGAATGTGTCTGTTATGTTGCTATCTTGGACTCTCCCAAGCAATAGTAAAGTGGTCTGCACACAGTAAGCGCTCAATAAATATGATCACTGACTGACAGACTGACTTGCCCAAGGTCCCACTGCTGACAAGTGGCAATCAACTCTGATCGCCAAGGTTACCGTGGAAAGCTTTTTACTTAGTTTTACCAATGTGCAAGGGGTGACACTTACACATACTCACTCACTCCACCAAGGGTCCAGTATCAGTCTGTGGTCAAAGGAGCCTGTTCTGCCAATGCTATTTCTTTCTGCTTCCAAGTGCTGCTCTCCTGCTGCTTCTGTCCTTGGCGCGACTCTCGCGATTCAAAACAAGCACCTTTTATCTGCCTTAGGTGTCACAGCTGTGGCTCTATGTAGCAGTCATTGATTGGTCCAGGCCTGTTACTGGGTAGAACAGGGAGAGAAGGCCACACCTCCCTCCATGCTCCACCCCTCACAGGCCCACCATCACCTGCCTCAGGTAGAGCCCATCAGTGCCTTTGCAAAGTCTCTCCCTTGTTGTTGTTCATGGAGTCACAAACACTCACTAAAAAGGCAGCTTGTTGTGGGATCGTCCCAGTAAGGACTTAACACATACCATCATTATTATTATTATTATTTATTGAGTAAAGAGAAACAGTGTGGTCTAGTGGATAGAGCATGCCTGGGAGTCAGGAAGACCAGAGTTCACAACTTGGCCCCTCCACTTGACTTCTGTGTGACCTTGGGCAAGCCGTTTTGCTTTTCTGTGTCCCAGTTACCTCATCTTTAAAATGGGGATAAAGACATGGAACATGGACTATTTCCATGCTGATTAGCTTGTACTTATCCACTACATAGTACAGTGTCTGGCACATAGTAAGCACTTAACAAATACCATATACAAAAAAATGACATTCACAAGTTTTGTTGCCATCTGGTTGCCTCGATCTTTTGCGCACGCTCTTGGTTTCCGCAGTCGGGAGGAGACATTTAGCTCTTGTCTCTCCTCAGATACACACACATACACATATATGGTGATAGCTGAGGCTGAGAACCTCATTGGATGCTTGGTTTTATAATGTTTCAGATAAAACCTCTGATAATTTCATAAAAGGTAATCGTCATTCCAATTGGGCCCCAGCCCTGGGCTTTCACCAACGGCTGAATCTATATATGTTTGCCGCTGGCCCCTTTGTCTCTTTCTGCCTGCGCTGAAGAAGGCCCTGGTGGAGGGAGAGGGGCCGAGGAGGTGAGGGCAGGAGCTGGAGGAGCTGGAAGATGGGACCCAGGATGTCAGCTTTCCTCACAGTGAGGCTTGGGCCTCTCCTTCTAGCCATCTGGCCCGGCCTTGTGGGTGAGTGTCATTGCTTCACTGGCCGAAGGGTGCCAGGCTCAGCTGAAGGAGGTTTCAAGCTTGTGGGACTGAAACCAGAAGGATGCTAAGTACTACTGGTTTTCCTGGAGATCCAGTGGAGATGGGAAACTCGGAGGCTTTCCTCCTAAATTTGCCAACAATTTAACATGCGGTTCCACAGTTCACCCACCGAGATCCTTGGAAAGGAGTAACTTGGGATTTGGGGAGGTGGAGATGGTGGGGTGGGCATCTGGTCGGGGGGGCCGGCCGGGCGGAAGCTTAGTGGGGTTAGTTTGTAATTTGTTAACTTGTTAATTTTAGCAATATTTTGAAGGTTGAAAACACCGGAATTAGCGATCGATTGAATGTGTGTGTTGCTCCTCTAAGGCCAACCTACTCATTGTACTTCGACTTTGTGTCTCTCATCATTAACCCGTCTCCCATGTCCTGCCTCTGGCCTGGAACTCCCTCCCTCTTTATATCTGACAGACCATCACCCACCCCAGCTTCAAAGCCTTATTAAAATCTCATCTCCTCCAAGAGATCTTCCCCATCTAAGCCTTCATTTCCTCTACTCCCTCTCCCTTCTGCATCACCCTCGCTCTTAGAACTGTGCCTGAAACACCCCACCCTCAGCATTCATGTACAAATCTGTAATTTATTTATTTCTACTGATGCCTGTCTCCCCCTCTAGACAATAAGCTCATTGTGGTCAGGGAACGTGTCTACCAACTCTTCTGTACTGTACTCTCCCAACGATTTAGCATATTGATCTGCACATTGGTAAGTGCTCTATAAATATGGATGATTTATGCATTGATTGATCTCCTAGAAGGTTTTCTGAACTAATTCCTCATTTCCCCTTCTCCCTCTCCCTTCTGAGTTACTCTGGCATGTGGATATGTGCCCTTTAAGCACTCGATATTCACCTCACCCTCAGCCCTACATTATATATATATGCATATATATAAATAATCTTATGCATATACATTACTTACATATATATGAATAATCTTATGTATATACACACACATATATACATAAGATTATTTATTGATTATTTATTGATTGTTCATTTAGCATATCCATAGAGTGTAACCTAGTTAAAAACTTCCTTAAATGAAACTGAAGGCAGAAGTTTGGCTAAACTTTGTCAAATGGAAGTTTTTTATGGGGATTTTTTCAAATTTTACAACAAAAAGAGATTTAGTAATTTCAAATTACTATTTGCCTTCCTTTCCACATGACTTCTCCAATTTGCCCTCAGTTCAGCATTGCCTATCCAGTTGGGTCTGTAATCCTTAAGCCCTTGACTGTGTTTCAACCCACATACTCAATCTGTCACCAAATCCTCTTAGTTCTATGTTAACACCTCTGTAATCTATCCTTTCCTCTCCATGAAAAAGTTACTACCTTATCAAAGCCCTTATGCAAATCTCAATGCAGCCCTCTCAACTGAACTCAACTCTCTCTCGTCAGGCTTGTACCACTAACCCACAGCCCTGGATCACCTCTACAGTCCACTTCCTTTGCTCCCGTGTACAAACCGCAGATTGCTGCTGGTGTAAATTTACATATCAGCGCTTAGTACAATGCTGTGCACACAGTAAGCGCTCAATAAATACGATTGATGATGATGATATCAGGCTGAACTAGTCCACCTCAAGTTCATCTTCGAGTTCTTTAACTCTGCCCTTTCCTCTGCCTGACAAAATTATTTCTCCATCCTTATTGGCACGAATGTCCATTGCCCTCGCCAGTTGTTCCAGACATTTAATTTTCTCCTCAAACTCTCTGTTCCCCCATATTCCCCATCTATGGCCCCTAATGACCTAGTTACCTTCTTTATTGAGAAAATTGACACTATCAGCCATGATCATCTTAAAACCACTCCTGCACTTCTCTAGTCCCTCCTTCCTCCTGTCTCTTCTTCAACTATCCAGTACTTCCCAGCAGTACCTTGAGATCTCTTGCCTTCTCTCAAAATCCACACCCTCCACCTGTGCATCCAACCCCATCCCATCTTACTTCATCAAAACACTTGCCTCCTCCCTTCTTCCTTCCCTGACTGCCATCTTCAACTGTTCACTCTTCATTGGCTTCTTACACACTGCCTTCCAACATGCTCATGTCTCCCCTATCCTAAAAACCCTCCCTGAACCCCATGGCTCCCTCCAAGTATCACCCTATCTCCCTTTTACCATTCTTCTCCAAACTCCTTGAGCAAGTTGTCTACACCCTCTCCAATTCTCTCCTTGACCCCCTCCAATCTGGTTTCTGTCCTCTTCACTCCACAGAAACTGAGCTCTCAAAGGTCACAGGTGCTCTCCTAGTTACCAGATCCAACGGCTCTACTCCATTCTAGTCCTCCTGGCCCTCTCAATTTGCCATCGACATGGTCGACCACCCCCTTCCCCTGGAAACATTATCGAACCCTGACTTCGCTCACACTTTCCTCTCCTGGTTCTCCTCCTATCCTCCTCCTATCTCTCTGGCTACCCATTCTCATTCTGGAAATGGCCTGAGCCTGGAAGTCAGAGGACCTGGGTTCTTATCCCACCTTTGACACTTACCTGCCGGGTGACCTTGAGCACAACACTTCACTTCTCTTTGCCTCACTTTCCTTTCTAGGAATTAAATCCTACTCTCTCTCCATAGGCTCTGAGCCCCATGTGGGTGAGGGACTGTATTCAACCTGAAAATCTTGTATCTACCCCATCGCTTGGCACACAGTAAGGGTTAAACAAGTAACATCACCTTGTATCATCCCCAGCACTTATAACAATGATGTGCACATAGTAAGTGCTTAACAAATGCCATCATTATCATTATTATTAACATAGCTACCATAATTATTATGAGGGCGCGTGGCTTCTCTGGAGTAGGAGGCTACTCATGCTGCTCGCAATGGAGGAGAAAGACTATGAAAGTGTTATCCAGTCCTCCCTCTTCTCATCCCCATTGCCTAAGCATTCCCCCTCAGCTGTCTGTCATTTTGCCTGGTCATCCCTATGGTCCCACCCTGCCTTTGAAGCAAACAGAGATTTTGGAGTCTGGGAATCTCAAGACTGTTTGAGGTGGAGGCTTGGGAGATGGGGCCATCCTCAAGAGCAGCATTGTGTTACCCTGTGGCTTGCTGACCACAGTGACTAGTCTCAGACCCTCAGGTGGAGGCTAAGAAATTCAATTACTCACTCCCCTGGGATGGTTTAGGTCTGGCCTGTGGATTCTCGAGGAGGAAAAGGGCAACAGTAGGGACCATCTTGAAGACCTTTTAGCCCAAAATTCCATGTAAACATGACTAACCTATCTCATGACTATTTCTCTCTGAAGGATGTGTCGAGGAAGTAGTGAAGCTGTATTCTTCTGAAGGTCCCTGTTCAGGAATCGTTCTGGTTAACCACCAGGATCAGTGGGGGTTGGTGTGCAGTCATTCCTGGGATATGGAAGAAGCAGCCGTGGTTTGTAAACACCTGAACTGTGGAACCGCCTTAGCAGCGCCAAAGTTTTCTCCAGTGATTCAATATTATCAAGACTTGTCAAATGCTCCCTGGCTGCATGGAGTTTCATGTAAAGGCAACGAATCTTCTTTCCGGAACTGCAATCAAGGGGACTGGAGTTGGAAGGACTGTTCCCATGACTGGTTTAATTGTGTCCTTTGTACAGGTAAGACAGTGGTGGTCTCAAATTTCCAAACATCTCCCCACTAGATTGTAAATTCCCTGAAGGCAGGGATCCTTTCTATCAACCAGATTGTATTGTACTCTCCCAAGTGCTTACTACAGTGCTTTCTGCACATAGTAAGCACACAATATAAATATTGTTTATATGGAAGTGGTTTACCATTGCTTTCTTCTGCACAGTAAAAACTTGAGTCTCTGCCATTGTCTTTGATCCACGTTTTGATCACTTGAACATCCCCCTTTGACTCTTTCTCTGCTGACCAGCACATCTGAATTGACTTTGTCTGATGCTTCAGTTTAGACCTTTCCATTATAGGTAGCCCTATATGGCAGAGCCCTAAGCTTCATCAGCGTACATAAACCTTTCTGCCCCGATGAGACGTCGATTCATAGGAGAGCTAAAGGGGACAGCCTGGTACAAATTGAAAACATATAGCTACAAGCCCCATATTTCTGGTGTCTCAATGAAAACATCCATCTGTCTGAATTGGACAGGGTTGAGTATTTCCTCTAGGAATACCTGTGCACCCTAAAACCCACAAACTGTCTCACTGGGTGGACTCTCCTCTCCAGGGTCCAGGGTGCCAATAGAAGAAAGTACGGAACTCTTTGAATTCAAATTTGTGTTTCTCTCTGAAAATGGGAAATTGCCCATGAAGGTTTTGAAAGACTTTCTTTGAAAATTGATTGATTTAGTGGAATGTTTTCCCTGACTCTCAGGTCTGTGTTGTTGCAGAGAGTGTCTATTCGAAAGCAATGCTGGTGAAAGGAAATAGCCCCTGTGCTGGGTTTCTGGGACAAATCATGTCCTCAGAACATTTGAGGATCACATGTGGCTTTTGGAGCAAAGAGGCCACTGTTCTTTGCAGAGAGCTGGGATGTGGTTCAGCGCTTCAACCTTCCAAGGACGCCCATCTAAGAGAAGACTTGGGAAATACATCCAAGGCTGTGACCTGTCAGGGCACTGAACCTACTATCCTAAACTGCTTATTTCAACAAACACTTTTAGATAGCTGCGATCTAGATTCAGCGTCTGAAGTGATCTGTTCAGGTGAGCTTGGCTTCCAACTGGAAGAAGATATATCCATGTATTAAGGAGGAAATCAAATAATCAATCCAGAATGGGAATTCTCTTCTTGGGAGTTCATACCCAGGCGGCAAATAATAATAATAATAATAATAATAATTATGATGGTATTTGTTAAGCGTTTACTATGTGCCAAGCACTGTTCTAAGCCCTGGGGTAGATACAAGGTAATTGGTTTGTCCCACGTGGGGCTCACATGAGGCACAGAAAAGTCAACTGCCTTGCCTAACATCACACAGCAGACAAGTGGCAGAGCTGAGATTAGAACCCACCTCCTCTGACTCCCACTAAGCCATGTTGCTTCATGCTCAATTCTTTTGTCACAGACCCATTGAGCATACCTATCCATCAATCGCAAAAACATTTTTCATTTATTCACATTTATTATCCTCCCTTTCCTGCCCTTTCCCCAATCCTCATACCCACTTGCTCCACTGTCCCCAAGCTGCCTTTATTTCAATAATGGTATGTATTGAGCACCATATGCTTTCTTTTTACTTTTCTGTTATTGTTAAAAACTTACTTTGAGTCGAGAACTGTTCTAAGTTCTGGGGTAGATACAAGATAGTCAAGTTGGACACAGTCCCTGACCCTCATTGAGCTCACAGTCTAAATCAAAGGGAGGAAGATTTAACCAAAATTGTAAAGATGAGATAACTGAGGCACAGAAAAGCAAAGCGACTTGCCCAAGGGCACCCACCAGAGAAACAGAGGAGCCTGGGTTAGAATCTAGGTCCTCTGGCTCCCATTCCATGCTTTTTTCACCAGGCCATGCTGCTTCTGTGTGCACAGCAGTCTACCAGGCTTTTGAGAGAGTCTCAATGACTAAGTAGGTACGATCACTGCCTTCAAGAAGCTTACAGTCCTTTGTGATTTTCTAATGGAAACAGCCTGGTTTTCATTAACTAGGCAGGAAGTGAGTGAAGGGGGCAGAGTGAGGTCTTTGAAGTCCCCGACTGGAGAGTGGGCCTTATCGTTGGCATTAACATTGATATTACTGCTATGATTCTGAGGTAATAGTTTCCTGGATGAAGAGGAGACTGGGACCCCCAAGTATTAGATGTTCTTAGGAGAAAAGACTGTTTCTCGGTCTGAATGAGGAGGATCTGTCGTCGCTCTGTGTGGGGGCGCTGAGGACATTGTGGGTCCACTTATTTAGTTAGGGCCAAACTGGCAGGGAGACCCGGCGTGAACATGGAAGGTCAGGATTGGTTTTGTGGGCATGTGGGGACTGAGAGGGTTGCAGCGGTTGAGTGTCTGCTTGTCTCCGCAGGGCACCGGGAGGTGCGCCTTGTGGGTGGGGAGCACCCATGCGCGGGGCGCTTGGAGGTGCGGCGGGGCCTGGAGTGGGGCACGATCTGCCAGTCGGACCTGGACCTGGCCACGGCCCATGTGGTCTGCCGGGAGCTGAGCTGCGGAGCCGCCGTGTCCACCCCTGGAGGTGCTGGCTTTGGCCGGGGGCAGGGCCCTCAGTGGACCC
Source organism: Tachyglossus aculeatus (assembly GCF_015852505.1). Lineage (NCBI taxonomy): Eukaryota > Metazoa > Chordata > Mammalia > Monotremata > Tachyglossidae > Tachyglossus > Tachyglossus aculeatus. Next base: position 12,375,855 of record NC_052068.1, read on the forward strand.
AGGAGACCTTCCGCTGCCGAGGGAACGAGTCTCTCCTGTTCCACTGCCCCCGCGGGCCCGCGCGGACAAAACCCTGCTCCCACAGACAGGATGCCGCCGTCCGCTGCTCAGGTGAGTCCCCCAGACCCAATACTTGGGGATGTCTGAGTGTCCGGGTCTCTTCCCCAGGGGAACGTGATTCTTCAAGGTGATTGTTTTGCCCCCAGGTGCTTCTGGTTCCCTTTATCCCTGCTGCTCTGGGATTGTGCCAACTTTTCCCAACAAGAGGCTCCATCATCTCCACCATGGGCAAGGAACGGGTTGACCAACTCTGTTATACTGTACTCTCCCAAGCATTCATTCATTCAATTCAATTCATTCATTCATTCAGTCGTATTGATTGAGCACTTGCTCTGTGCAGAGCACTGTACTAAGTGCTTAAGAAAGTACAAAACAGCAATAAACTGACACATCCCCTGCCCACAAGGAGCTTACAGTCTAGAGGGGAAGACAGACAATAATATAAACAAATCGATTACAGATATGGACATAAGTCCTCTGGGGTAAGGTGGGGGGATGAGTAAAGGGAGTAAGTCAGAGTGATGGAGAAGACAGTGGGAGAAGAGGAAAGGAGGGCTTAGTCAGAGAAGGCCTCTTGGAGAGCTTCAAGGCTCTCCATCCCCTCGCCCCCTCCTACCTCACCTCCCTTCTTTCCCTCTACAGCCCAGCCCACACCCTCCACTACTCTGCTGCTAACTTCCTCACTGTGCCTTGTTCTCGCCTGTCCCGCCATCGATCCCCGGCCCACATCCTCCCCCAGGGCTGGAACGCCCTTCCTCTGCACATCCGCCAAGCTAGCTCTCTTCCTCCCTTCAAAGCCCTACTAAAAGCTCACCTCCTCCAGGAGGCCTTCCCAGATTGAGCCCCCTCCTTCCTCTCCCCCTCTCCCCCACTTTACCTCCTTCCCCTCCCCACAGCACCTGTATATATGTTTGTCCAGATTTATTACTTTATTTATTTTACTTGTACATATTTACTATTCTATTTATTTTATTTTGTTAATATGTTTTGTTTTGTTCTCTGTCTCCCCCTTCTAGACTGTGAGCCTGCTGTTCGGTAGGGACTGTCTCTATATGTTATTATTATTATTATTATTATAGTTTGCCAACGTGTACTTCCCAAGCGCTGCCCACAGTAAGCGCTCAATAAATACGATTGAATGAATGAATGAATAAATGCTTTGGGGCTGGGGCAGGTGGGTGAATAAAAAGAGCAAATTGGGACCGTGCAGAAGGGTAGAGAGGTGTGGAAGAAAAGTAAAAGAGGGCTGAGTCTAGAGCCAACCTACTCCTTGTGAATTGCTCTCATCTTTTCTATCGCTGTCTTCTTGCTCTCACCCTTCCTCCTGCCTGGAATTTCTTCCTGCTTCACATGCAGCAGACCACTACTCTCCCCATCTACAAGTCCAACTATTCATTCATTCATTCATTCATTCAATCGTATTTATTAACCACTTACCGTATGCAGAGCCCTGTACTAAGTGCTTGGGAAGTACAAGTCGGCAACATATAGACAATGGGCTCTGGAAAATAATAATAATAATGGCATTTATTAAGCACTTACTATGTGCAAAGCACTGTTCTAAGCACTAGGGAGGTTACAAGGTGATCAGGTTGTCCCACAGGGGGTACACAGTCTTAATCCCCATTTTACCGATGAGGCAACTGAGGCACAGAGAAGTTAAGTGACTTGCCCAAAGACACACAGCTGGCAATTGGCAGAGCTGGAATTTGAAACCATGACCTCTGACTCCAAAGCCCAAGCTTTTTCCACTGAGCCACGCTGCTTCTCTAGAAGGGGGAGACAGTCTAGAAGGGGGAGACACTGGGCTCACATTGTAAAAGGGGGAGACAGACAACAAAACAAAACATGTAGACAGGTGTCAAAACCATCAGAATAAATAGAATAATAGCTATATGCCCATCATTAGTAAAATAGAGTAGTAAATATGTACAAGTGAAATAGAGTAATAAATATGTACAAATATATACAAGTGCTGTGGGGAGGGGAAGGAGGTAGGGTGGGGGTGGCTATGGGGAGGGGAGGAAAGGAAAAAGGGGGCTCAGTCTGGGAAGGCCTCCTGGAGGAGGTGAGCTGTCAGTAGGATTTTGAAGGGAGGAAGAGAGCTAGTTTTCCTGATGTGTGGAGGGAGGGCATTCCAGGCCCGGGGAAGGCCCTGGGCCAGGGGTCGACGGTGGGACAGGCAAAAATGAGGCCCAGTGAGGAGATTAGTGACAGAGGAGCAGAGCATGCGGGTTGGGCTGTAGTAGAGAAGGGAGGTGATTTAGGAGGGGGCGAGATGATGGAGAACTTTGAAGCTGAGAGTGAGGAGTTTTTATTTGATTTGTAGGTTGATAAATAGCCCCTGGAGATTTTTGAGGAGGGGAGTGACATGCCCAGAACATTTTTGTACAAAGATAATCTGGGCAGCAGAGTGAAGTATAGACTGAAGCAGGGAGAGACAGGAGGATGGGAGATCAGAGAGGAGGCTGATGCAGTAATTCAGTCGGGATAGAATGAGAGATTGAACCAGCAAGGTGGCTGTTTGGATGGAGAAGCAAGGGCAGATCTTAGTGATGTTGTGGAGGAGAGACTGGCAGGTTTTGGTGATGGATTGGATATGTGGGGCGAATGAGAGAGCGGAGTCTAGGAAGCCTTCCCTGATTGAGTTCTAATCTTTCTACTTTATATCCTCCAACTGCTTCTCCAGAACCTATGCACCTATCATAAATACACTATTACTTTCTCTGACCCATAATCGATTACTGTTCTTGCGCCTCGTGCTGACTTCTGTCAACTCTGTGGAGAGGGATCTGATATGATTCTATTGTAAGCACTTAGTACAGTGCTCTGCACACAGTAAGCGCTCAATAAATATGATAGATTGATTGTACTCACTCGAGCATCTATTACTGGGTTTTGCACATGGTAGGAACTCAGTAAATACTGATGGACTGATGTGATTTATTTTGTCCCACACAGAATACAGGCTGGTGAATGGCAGCAGCCGCTGTGAGGGGCGAGTGGAGCTGCAGGTTGGGGGGTCATGGGGCCCCCTGTGCGCCGCCCACTGGGACTTGGCAGATGCCCACGTCCTCTGCCACCAGCTGGGCTGTGGGGTGGCCTTGGCGACCGCGGGTGGAGTGTTCTTCGGGTCAGGAGATGGCCCTGCCTGGACCGATGCCTTTCACTGCACGGGGACAGAGCCCCATCTGTGGAACTGCCCGCGGAGCGCCCTGGGGGCCTCCTCCTGCCCGCCCCACCACGTGGCCAATGCCATCTGCTCCGGTGAGTGCCAGCCCGGAATGGGCACTGGGGGTGGGTGGAGGACTGGGCAGTACTGTCCAGCTGCGGGGTCACCAATGAACAGCCAGCTCTGGACATAGAATGGTTTCTTCGTGAAAATAAGGGCAACCCCTTCAAGTTCATTCTGATCCACCCAGAACGGAGAAGCTGATTTCAGAAACATTAGCTCTGAATTTATTTGGAATCATACCCGAAAGAGAGAAAGGGTGATCAGGGCTAGCTTCAGTCAGTTGCCCCATCCTGACCATTCCTCCTGATGTCATTTTAGGCACCGTATGGTGCAGTGATATCATGGGCAACATTTTGCAGAAAAGTGTTTCTCTTGCCTGCTGCCCCTGCCACCCCCTCAACCCAACATCCTGAGCAATTGGACTCCTAGACCGCAATGTATTCCCTGCTAGAGGGCCCTTCCCTCCCATCGCCATTTTTGTAAAAGATGGTAGTGGACCCGTCATCTAGGACAAAGACCAGGTGTCAGCCATCTTTGGGAAATCCCATATGGCCTCCATCCTTGGGAAATTTCACAGATGACCATTGGGTGGTCATCCATGTCCAACACCTTTGGAAGAGTCATTGCCACTGCCTCTGCCATTGCCTCTGTCAGAAAAGCAGTGTGGCCAGGCCGAAAGAGCAAGGTCCTGGACATCAGAAGATCTGCATTCTAATCCTGACCCCACCATGTTCTTGCTGTGTGACCTTGGGCAGGTCACTTAACTTCTCTTTGCTTCAGTTACTCATCTGCAAAATAAGTATTCAACACTTGTTCACCCTCCAACTTAGACTGTGAGCCAAATATGGGACGTGATGATCCTGCATCTGCCCCAGCCCTTAATACAGTGACATACAGTAAGCGCATCACAAAAATGATTATTCTTCATTATTATTTTTAATGGCATTTGCTAAGTACCTACAATGTGCCAGGCACTGTACTCAGTGCTGAGGTAGATACAAGCCAATCAGATTAGACCCAGCTACTGTTCTACATGGGGCTCACAGTCTTCATCTTCATGTAACAAATGAGGGAACTGAAGCCCAGAAGAGTGAATTGACTCGCCTAAGCTTACATAGCCGACAGATGGTGGAGCCGGGATAAAAACCTAGGTCCTTATGACTGCCAGATTCATGCTTTATCCACTAGGACGCTTTGCTTCTTAAGCATATATGCATTGGAGTATATGCATACATTACCTGGTACCCTGAGGGGATGGCTTATATTATTTTCCGCATGAAATCATCCATGGGTTTCCTGCTCTATGGGAATAAGATTGTTCTCTCTTTCTTTCCTCGCTTGAAATGTTGAATAAGAGCTCACCACCCTGCAGCTGATGGTAGTCTTCCTGTCAGTTCTTACCCTCCTTCAGTGAGGAGTTCTTGCTCTGGTCGTTGTCTCTTCTGAGTGCTGCCCTTCTCAGAGGGATGCTGGCAGTCCCTCTCTGCATGTGTCCACATTTTCGCTCTCCCTGAGCCCAGGTGAATCGGCGGAGGTGCTGCGGCTGCAGGGCGGGCAGAGCCGGTGTGACGGCCGTGTGGAGATATTCCTGCGGGGTGCCTGGGGTCGGATCGTGGCTGAGGCCTGGGGCCTGGTGGAGGCCGGGGTGGTGTGCCGACAGCTGCACTGTGGAGAGGCTCACAGAGCCTACAGCCTCGATCAGATGGCCTGCGGCCCAGAGGCCACCCCCGTGGGGCTCAGCGCTGTCACCTGTGCTGGGAACGAAACCCGCCTGACACAATGCCAGGTCTCCATCACCCCGCCATCTCCTGCGGGGATGGCCTGGGATGTGGGCGTTGTTTGCTCTGGTAAGTTCCCACCAGGGCCCTGCCCCACCCCCGGCAGTAATCCCACCCCCAGTCCCTTTCAAGATCATGGTCCCACTTTGACCATTGCCCCCCCTCCCCAGCCATGTTCCCCACCACTAGCCCCATCCCAAGTCTTGTCCCAGCCCCGATGGTGGTCCCATTGCCCCACCCCTGGCTATGTCTCTCATCCATGCCTGCAGAGAGCGAAGGCCTGCGTCTGGCAGGAGGTCCTGGGCGCTGTGCTGGGAGGGTGGAGGTGCTCCACGATGGGCACTGGGGGACGGTCTGCGACGACTCCTGGGACCTGGCAGATGCCCAGGTAGTCTGCCGGCAGCTGAGCTGTGGCATGGCCCTCGGGGCCCCCGCCCCCACCGGGTATGGGGCCGGGACAGGGCCCATCTGGCTGGACGAGCTGGCCTGCACGGGGAACGAGTCTCGCCTCTGGCAGTGCCCCTCCGCCGGCTGGGGCCAACACAACTGCCGACACAAGGAGGACGTCGGCGTTCTCTGCTCGGGCAAGTTCTGCATCCCTTGGGGGTCGTCTCCGCGTTGTGTGAGAAGAGGGGTGGTGGGCTCCAATGGGGCATTCATTCAACACCACAATATAAGCCAACCGGAAACAGTCAATCAGTGGTGCTTCTAGAGTGCTTACTATGTGTTGAGTACTGTATTAAGTGCTTGGGAGAGTACAATCCAGAAGAATGAGCATACATTTTCCCTGCCCTCGACAAGCTTACAGTCTAGAGGGGGAGACCAACATTAATATATATAAATAAGTAATGCATAATATATAATTTAAGGATGGGTACATAAGTGCTGTGGGGTTGGAGGTGGGGTGACTATCAAATGTGCAAATGTCACTGACCTGAGTAGATGATACAGAAGGGAGAGCAGGGAAGGCCTCCTCGAGGACATGGGGTTCTCTGTCTAAGGGAGAGGGAAAAACAGGTATTATACCATATTTTACAAATGAGGAAACTGAGTCCCAAGTAGGTTAAGTGGCTTGCTCAAGGTCACACAGGAGGCACATGGTGGAGGCGGTATTAAAATCCAGTCCTCCTGACTCTTTTGCCCGGGCTCCTTCCACTAGGCCCCACGGCTTCAAACTTCAGGTTTTGCCCCTTAGCCGACACAGATTCTCAGCGGTTCCTCTCTCCTCAGAGTTCATAGACATGCGGCTCGCTGGTGGTTCCTGGGCCTGTACCGGACGGCTGGAGGTTTTCTACAATGGGACGTGGGGAAGCGTATGCCATAACTCCCTGACGGGTGTCTCCCTCACCGTGATATGCAAACAGCTGCAATGTGGAGCCCGGGGGCAGCTCTTGGACACACCAGAACCAGATGCAGAATCCAGGTTGACCTGGGTGGACCATATTGAATGCCGAGAGAAGCACCACACCTCTCTGTGGCAGTGCCCCTCCTCACCTTGGCATCCACATTCGTGCCCCAGGACGGAAGAAGCCTGGATCAGTTGCCAAGGTGATCACCTTGTCCTTCTATTGTCTCTGGCCTGGAAACCACTTTAGGCAATAGAGTCTCTTGATTTGTGATGTAACATGAGAGTGAAAGCTCTTCGTGGGCAGGGTTAGCACTAGCTAATTTCAATTCCACTCTTGATTACAGGGCTCTCTCGCTTTGAAACGACTCTGCAAACTCTGCTTTCCTCAGCTGGATATTATAATCAATCAATCAATCAATCATATTTATTGAGCGCTTACTGTGTGCAGAGCACTGTATTAAGCACTTGGGAAGTACAAATTGGCAACATATAGAGACAGTCCCTACCCAACAGTGGGCTCACAGTCTAAAAGGGGGAGACAGAGAACAAAACCAAACTTACTAACAAAATAAAATAAATAGACTAGATATGTACAAGAAAAATAAATAAATAAATAAATAGAGTAAAAAATATGTACAAACATATACACATAACCTTTCCTGTTACAGTCTTTGCATAACAGAAACAACTCTGGTTTACATATATCTCTAGGAAGCATTTTGACAACTTGAATAAAGCAATTAAAGCCCTTTTCAATTTAGGATGAGAAAATTACACCGATATTTCATAGGTATTGGCAGATCTCCAATGTGTTAATGCATGATGTTTTGTTGCTCAAAGGATGTGAAGGCTAATATTTGAACATTATATACACTCACCATCTTTGTAAGATTGGGAGTGGTTGGTTAAAGTATATTAATAATAATAATAATGATAATAATAATAATTATGGTATTTGTTAAGTGCTTACTATGTTTCAGACACTATATTAAATGCTGGGGTGGATATAAACAAATTGGGTTGGTTACAGCCCATGTTCCATGTTAGGCTCACATTCTCAATCCCCATTTTGCAGATGAGGTCACTGAGGCACATAGAAGTGAAGTGACTTGCCTAAATCACACAGCAGACAAGTGGAGGAGATGGGATTAAAACCCATGACCTTCTGGCTCCCAAGCCATGCTCTAGCCACTAAGCCATGTCGCTTCCAGCATGGTAGCAGTTGGTATTTCTATCCAGCATCATTGGCTACAGTAATTCCCTTCCCTTTTCCCTCCTCAGAAGAGAGAGATGAAAAAAATGAGAGCCCGGAAGAGACCCTTAAATGCTCAGTCTTCAACAACTGCACAGGTATCTGGTTCATCTCTCCTCTCCTCTCACTCCAATCTGACCCCCTCTTTCTCACTCTCTCTTTTCCTCCTTCTCCCTTTTTCCTCTCCCACTTCCTTTTCTTCTCTCTCTTCTTCTCCCTCTCCTTTTCTATTTCCTTCTTTCTTCTCCAGTCTCCTCCCTCTCTGTTTTCCTCTCCATCTCCCTTTACTTCTCCATCTTCCTCACCCTACTTTTCCATCTCTGTCTCCATATTTTTCTCTCCCTATTTTATCTCTCCCTGTGTTTCTCTCTTTCTCTCTCTCTCCCCATGTGTCTGTCTACCCTACTATTCCTTTTCCTTGCCCTGCCCCTCTCTGCCCCCTCATTGCCCCCGGTGGTGTGGGTGAGATGGACAGAGGTGTTGTTTTCAGCGCAGGAGAAGGTGCGCGTGCGGGGCGGTGAGGACGGCTGCTCGGGACGTGTAGAGGTGTGGCACGTCGGGTCATGGGGCACGGTTTGCGATGACGCCTGGGACCTGGCAGATGCCCACGTAGTGTGCCGACAGCTGGGCTGCGGAGCGGCGCTGGCAGCCCCGGGACGGGCGGCCTTCGGTCCGGGGACGGGCACCATCTGGCTGGATGAGGTCCGGTGCCAGGGCAGCGAGGCCTCTCTCTGGGACTGTCCGGCAGCCCCCTGGGGCCGCACCGACTGTGACCACAAGGAAGACGCCGCTGTCAACTGTTCTGGTCAGTGCTGGTGACAGGTCAGAGGGAGGGATGTGAGAACCAGAGGGAGGAAGCTTCATCCTGCTGGGAGGGAGTGGGACTGAACTGAGAGGCCAACGTTTTTGGTTCATCATTTTCAGTTAGGACCACTGTCCCATCAGCACCCAAGTCCCTGGTCGTCCATGCCCTCCCCGCACCCCAGACCCATGTGACTCGAGTTTCCTTCCTGTGATCATCACTTTGGCACCAGAGATTATATCCTTCATGGAACCACCTCAGAAAACCCAGCAGCAAGTCTTCTGACTCCTTGAATCCTCAATGCCCCTTTCCTGCCATGTCAAACCCACCTCACCTGCTCTCTTTGGCAACAAAAGCAATTTCTCCAACTTTATTGACGCCCACACTCATTGTACATGCCAGCTCTTTCAGAAATTCAACTTCCTCCTCATATCTCCTGAGCCACTGTTCCCACCGTCTCGTATCCCTAATGACCTGGACAAGTACTTTATTGATAAAATTGAAATCATTACGTGTGATCTCCCTAAGTCTCTTGTGATCCTCTCCTGGCCCTCCTGTGCCCTACCCTTTCTTCAGTGCTCCCATTTTTCCCGGCACTCTCTGAAGAGATTTTCTGCTTCCTCTCCAAATCGTTTCTGCTCCTACCCCAGCCCTTTACACCTTATTAAAATCCTTGCCCCTTCCCTTCTTTCCTCCCTGACTGCCACCATCAATTGTTCGCTTTCCAATGGCCTCTTGCCTACTTCTCTCAAACATGTTCTTGTCTCCCCATCCTAGAAAAAACCTTCCTTTACCCCACGACTCCCTTCAGTAATGGTCCCCTCTGCCTCTTAGCATTACTCTTCCAATTTCTGGGATGAGTTGTCTTCACCAGCTGCCTCCACTTCCTCTCCTCCAATTCTCTCCTTGACTCCTTCTAATCTGGCTTCCATTTCCTTCGCTCCACAGAAACTCCTTTTCAAAGGTCACCAATTGTCTCATTCTTCCCAAATGCAATGGCCTCTACTTCATTCTAATCCCCCTTGACCTCCTAGCTGCCTTGGACAGCTTAGAAACAGCTTAGGTTCTCTTAGAAGCATTATCCAAACCTGACTTCACTGACAATTTTCTCTGCTGCTTCTCCTTTTCCTGGAACCTCTCATTCTCAGTCTCTTTCACAAGCTCTTTCCTCTGCCTTCCACCTTCCAACTGTGAGAGTCCCTGACAGCTCAGTTCTGGGTCCCCTTCTGTTCTTCATCTACACCCACTTCCTTGGAAAAGCCCCTTGCACTCCTAGCTTCAACTTCCATCTCTATGCAGATGATTCCCAAATCTATTTCTCTAGCCCTAATCTCTCCCTAACTCTGCAGTCTTTTCTCCTGCCTTCAGGTCATCTTTAATACCATATCCTGCTGATACCCAAAACAAGATGTTCATAGTAGATCTCCTCATCTTCTCACTCAAATCCTGTCCTCCACAGCTTTTCTTTCACTGTAGAAAGCATTATGTTCTTACCTGTCTCACAAACCCATAACCTTGGCATCGTCCTTGGCTCATCTCTCTCATTCAACCCACATATTCACTCGATTGCCAAACCATATTGGTTCTTCCTTCACATCAGAAAATCAGCCCTTTGCTACTTTGCAGATCCAATCAGTCCTTATCTCCACACCACTCTCTTCTCTATCTCTACCACAGTCTCGTCTATGTCACTGCAGGCCACTTGCCCATGTCCTTCCCCTATTCTGGAACTACCTTCCCCTTCATATCTGACAGACCACTACTTTCCCCTCCTTTGAACCTTTATTAAAAGCACATCTCCTCCAGGAGGACTTCTTCTACTAAACCCTCATTCATTCATTTAATCATATTTATTGAGCACTTACTGTGTGTAGAGCACTGTACTAAGTTCTTGGAAAGTACAGTTCAGCAACAAAGAGAGACAATTCCTTCCCACAATGGGCTCAAAGTCTAGAAGGGAGAGATAGACATCAAAAGAAGTAAAGAGTAAACAGGCATCAATATACTATATACCCCGCATTTCCTCTATTCCTTTCTGTGTTGCCCTTGCATTTGGATCTCTAGCCTTTAGCACTTAATAGTCAGCTCCACAGTGCTTATATACAAATCTGTACTTCATTTTGCAGTGTGTTTTCCCCCCCAGACTGTAAATCATCTTGGCAGGAATTCATTCATTCATTCAATCGTATTTATTGAGCGCTTATTGTGTGCAGAGCACTGTACTAAGAGCTTGGGAAGTACAAGTTGGCAACATATAAAGAAAGTCCCGACCTAACAATGGGCTCACGGTCTAGAAGGGGGAGACAGACAACAAAACAAAACATGTGGACAGGTGTCATCAGAATAAATAGAAGTAAAGCTAGATAATAATAATAATAATAATAATAATGGCATTTATTAAGTGTTTACGATTTGCAAAGTACTGTTCTAAGGGCTGGACATCATTAACAAAATAAATAGAATAGTAAATATGTCCAAGTAAAATAGAGTAATAAATCTGTACAAACATATATACAGGGGCTGTGGGGAGGGGAAGGAGGTAGGGTGGGGGGGATGGGGAGGGGGAGAGGAAAAAGGGGGCTCAGTGTGGGAAGGCCTCCTGGAGGAGGTGAGCTCTCAGTATTCGTTCATTCAATTGCATTTATTGAGCGCTTATTGTGTGCAGAGCACTGTACTAAGTGCTTGGGAAGTACAAGCAGCGGAGAATCAGCATGTCTCAGTGGAAAGAACCCGGGCTTTGGAGTCAAAGGTTGTGGGTTCAAATCCAGGCTCTGCCAATTGTCAGCTCTGTGACTTTGGGCAAGTCACTTAACCTCTCTGGGCCTCAGTTACCTCATCTGTTAAAAAGTGGGATGAAGACTGTGAGCCCCCGTGGGACAATCTGATCACCTTGCAATCTCCCCAGTGCTTAGAACAGTGCTTTGCACATCATAAGCACTTAATAAATGCTATTATTATTATTATTATTATTATTACAAGTTGGCAATGTGTAGAGAGGGTCCTTACCCACCAACGGGCTCACAAGGGCTTTGAAGGGAGGAGGGGGCTCAGCCGGCGAGTGGTATTTATGCCTGGCCGGCCCAGCAACACAAGCAGCCTGCCCGAAATTTCCACGGCAGGAAGCTGGGGTGGCCCGGCTGTGAAGTCATTGTCGATCTTACTGGGAATGTGTCTACCTACTCTGTAGTGCTTAGTACGGTGCTCTGCAGACAGTAAGCACTCAATAAATACCACTGATTAATTGAGGGTGACACAAACAACCCACACAAACACGGACACACAGTCACACATGCAAGCATGTTAACTATCCTCTGGACTAGTAGACGATACTACCTACCGACACTTTTATCACTGAATACTCATATGTCAGATCAGATCTCAATTCAAAACTGACAATCCCTTCCACAGGGTAGGCTTATATGATCCCCTTTTTCTTTCCGGGTACATCTGTTACCCACGATGATCAGGACTGCCTCTCTTGGTGTTACGATAGCTGGCAGGGGGAGCCAATGGTGAGGCTGTGGTAGATAAGGTTGGAACAGCTAATCTACCAATCTCCCTCCCCGATTCTCATTCACCTCCTTTCTCTTCTTAGGTGAGAGACAAATGATAACCTTGCTGCCAAAAACAGGTAACTCTGTCCGATGTGCTTTGGTATTAAGTCATCTGTAAAATGGGAATTGAGACTGTGAGCCCCACATGGAACAGGGATCCGATTTGCTTGTATCCACCCTAGTGCTCGATAGAGTGCCTGCCACATAGTAAGTGCTTAAAAAAACCCACAATTATTATTAACCCTGCTTACTTTTCCCCTGCTCCCCCTAATCCCTGAGTTAAACAGGCAAGTCAACAGTAATGACAGGCAAGCCAGTGAGGGTGGAGCTCCCTAATAATAAATAATGATAATAATAATTATTATGGTACATTTTAAGCACTTCCAATGTGCCAAACACTGTTGAAGCATTGGGGTAGACACAAGCTAATCAGGTTGGACACAGTCTCAGTCCCCGATGGGCTCATAAAGCAGCGTTGTTTAGTGGAGAGAGCCCGGGCTTGTGAGCCAGAGGACATGGGGATTAAAAATGTGAGCCCCATGTGGGACAACCTGATTACCTGGTACCTATCCCAGAGCTCAGAACAGTGCTCAGCACATAGTAAGCACTTAGCAATTATTATTATTATTATTCTTAATCCCCATTTTCCAGATGAGGTAACTGAGACCTAGAGAAATAAAGTGCCTTGCTGTTGTTATTACCCTACAAAGCTTTGACAAAACGCTGTGGGCAGATCCTGGAGAAGCGCCATTAGCCTGTTTGTATTCTCAGGGGAGAGACTAGAATTGAACTGGTGATATTCCAATTAGGGTGATGGTCACCAACTCAATGTGGGTAATGGATGCTTTCCTGGAGAGTTCCCTAGGGCTCATACTAAAATTTCCAAGGAAGCAGCATGGCTCAGTGGAGAGAGCACAGGCTTTGGAGTCAGGGGTCATGGGTTCGAATCCCGGCTCTGCCAATTGTCAGCTGTGTGACTTTGGGAAAGTCACTTAACTTCTCTGTGCTTCAGTTCCCTCATCTGTAAAATGGGGTTTAAGACTGTGAGTCCCCTGTGGGACAACCTGATCTCCTTGTAACCTCCCCAGCACTTAGAACAGTGTTTTTGGCCGAGTGGAAAGAGCCCGGGCTTTGGAGTCAGAGGTCATGGGTTTGAATCCCGGCTCCACCACATGTCTGCTGTGTGACCTTGGGCAAGTCACTTAACTTCTCTGAGCCTCAGTTACCTCATCTGTGAAATGGGGATTACGACTGTGAGCCCCACGTGGGACAACCTGATCACCCTGTATCCCCCCCAGCGCTTAGAACAGTGCTTTGCACATAGTAAGCACTTAACAAATGTCATCATTATTTGTACATAGTAAGCACTTAATAAATGCCACTATTATTATTACTATTATTATTCACTTATCTGTACCTCAGTTGCCTCATCTGTAAAACCCTACTCCCTTCTATTTAGACTGTGAGCCCCATGTGGTACAAGGGGCTGAGTCCAATCTGATGAACATGTAGCTATCCCAGGGCTTAGTACAGTACTTTGTACATAGTAGGTACTTAACAAGTACCATAACAATAATAATTCCCAGGGGGCATGTCTTCCCATTTAGTATCCAGCCCGTCTCCTCCAGAGACCCAAGGGTCTTACTCAGCGTCTGGAATCGCCTGTATCGTCCTTGGGACAATTCTCAGTCTTCTCCTCATAGTCCTGGCAAACGAGATGTGGAACAACAGATGCCAACGCAGGGGTAAGTGCAACAGCCAAAGAGGTTCTCCCAGTGACCAATCATTCCTCTCATTTCCCGACGATCAATGGCGAAGCAGCATGGCGCAGTGGATAGAGAACTGACATGAGTTCCAATGCTGGTTCTGTCACATCTGCTGAGTGACCTTGGTCAAGTCACTTAACTTCTCTGCACCTCAGTTACCTCATCTGTAGAATGGGGATTAATATTGTGAGCCCCACATGGCACAATCTGATAACCTTGTATCTACCCCAGCGTTTAGAACAGTGCTTGGAACATAGTAAGCACTTAACAAATATGTGGCATCTGGTGTTGGTGAGTAAGACTCTGAGAGAGATGAATCAACAAGACAAATAGTCTTTGGATCACATCACTCCTAAAATGAGTCTGGTCCTGGACAAACATCTATGGTTTGGACCATTACTGGTGGGAGACAGACTGTACCAGAGGCCGACCTCTGTGGTCAGGAGTCCCGGCAGGATCTAGACATTCCCCCAATAGTCCCAAGAAGATAGAATGGGTTGGTTCATTCATTCATTCATTCATTTAATCGTATTTATTGAATGCTTACTGTGTGCAGAGCACTGTACTAAGAGCTTGGGAAGTCCAAGTTGGCAACATATAGAGATGGTCCCTACCCAACAGTGGGCTCACAGTCTAGAAGGGGGAGACAGAGAACAAAACAAAGCATATTAACAAAATAAAATAAGTAGACTAAATATGTACTAATAAAATAGAGTAATAAATACATACAAACATATATACATATATACAGGTGCTGTGGAGAGGGGAAGCAGGTAAGGCAGGGAGATGGGGGAGGGGAGGAGGGGGAGGTTCTGGTGGCATCTGTGGATTTTGATCAGTGCCTGCTGAGAAGCAGTGTGGTGTAGTGGAAAGAGCAAGGGCCAGGGAATCAGTGGACCTGGGTAAGGAAACTGAGGCACAGAAAAGGTATGTGACCTATAGAAGGGAGATGAGAACCCAGGTCCTCCTGATGCTCGGGCCCATGGTTTTTCCACTTGACCACGCTATTTATTAGAATTAATCCCTCCTTGAACTGTTGAATTGTTATTTTAGCCACCTTAATGCAATATTTCATTCATTCAGTCGTATTTATTGAGTGCTTACAGTGTGCAGAGCACTGTACTAAGTGCTTGGGAAGTACAAATCAACAACATATAGAGATGGTCCTTACCCAAGAACAGGCTCACAGTCTAGAAGGGGGAGTCAGACAGCAAAACAAAACCAGAACACAGGTGACAAAACAATTAGACAGGTATCAATACCAAATAGAATTATAGCTATAAACACATCATTAATAAAATGAATAGAGTAATAAATCTGTACAAATATACACAAGTGCTGTGGGGAGGGGAAGGGGGTAGGACAGAGGGAGGGAGTGGGGGCGATGGGGAGGGGAAGAGGAGCAGAGAAAAGGGGGAGGCTCAGTCCGGGAAGGCCTCCTGGAGGAGGTGAGTTCTCGGTAGGGCTTTGAAGGGAGGAAGAGAGCTAGTTTGGTGGATGTGTGAAGGGAGGGCATTCCAGGCTAGAGGTAGGACATGGGACGGGGGTCGATGGAGGGACAGGCAAGAACGAGGCCCAGTGAGGAGGTTAACGGCAGAGGAGCTGACTGTGCCAGCTGGTCTCTTTTCTTTAGGTATGTCTTCCCCTAATTCTGTAAACTCTCTCCAGACTGTAATCTCCCTCTAGAAAATAAGGTTATTGTGTGTAAGGGATATGTCAGTTTATTGTTATATTGTACTCTCCCAAGCATCTACCGCAGTGCCCTGTACACAGTAAGCACTCAATAAATATGACTGACTGACTAATCCCAGCTCTGCCAACTGCCTTCTGGGTGACCTTGAGCAAGTCGCTTAGCTTCCTTGGTGACTCTGATCAAAGCATTTAGCTTCCCTGGGCCTCAGTTTCCCCATTTATAAAATGGGGATTCAGTACCTGTTCTCCCTCCTTCTCCTTCTCGTCCTCCTCCTCTTCTTCTTCTCCTCTTCTTCTTCTTCTCCTCCTCCTCCTCCTTCTTCTTCTCCCTCTCCTTCTTCTTCTTCTCCTTCTCCTTTTCCTTCTCCTTCTCCTCCTTCTCCTCCTCCTCCATCTTCTTCTTCTTCTTCTTCTTCTTCTTCTTCTTCTTCTTCTTCTTCTTCTTCTTCTTCTTCTTCTTCTTTTCTCCTCCTCCTCCTCCTCCTCCTCCTCCTCCTCCTTCTTCTTCTTCTTCTTCTTCTTCTTCTTCTTCTTCTTCTTCTTCTTCTTCTTCTTCTTCTTCTTCTTCTTCTTCTTCTTTTCTCCTCCTCCTCCTCCTCCTCCTCCTCCTCCTCCTCCTTCTTCTTCTTCTTCTTCTTCTTCTTCTTTTCTCCTCCTCCTCCTCCTCCTCCTCCTCCTCCTCCTTCTTCTTCTTCTTCTTCTTCTTCTTCTTCTTCTTCTTCTTCTTCTTCTTCTTCTTCTTCTTCTTCTTCTTCTTCTTCTTCTTCTTCTTCTTCTTCTTCTCCTTCTCCTTCTCCTTCTTCTCCTTCTTCGCTGGAACAATCTTAGATCTGCTGCAGACTTTTGACACTCTGGATCAGTTTAGATGTCTGCCACTCTGTATCAGTTTACTCAGTTTTAGCAGGGGAAAATACTTTTAAATTCTAACGATGTGGATCATGAGATTGTCAGCTTTCTAAGGGCAGAAACTGTAGCTTCTACTTTTATGGTATGCTTCCAAACACCTAATCCAGTAGTTTGCAAAAAAATTGATATCCAGTGGGAAAAGGTAGTGGCTGTGATTGCCATTGCTGTGAATTCTGAATCATGAAGAGAAAAGTTCTGCTCCTCCCCTTGCAGATCCCTAGGGCATGATTTTATTTTATGTATTGAGTCTTTGTCTTTGTCTTTCATCATGTTTTAATGTTTTAGCATTACACTGATCCCAATACATCCATCTCCAGTCCTCCCCCTGCCTCCATATTCATAGATTGTGAGACTGTTGAGAGACAGGGTCCATGTCTAATTTCCACCTGTGTACTCTTTCCCAGTGTTTACTGCAGCAAGTGCTTAATCAACATCATTACTACTATTTCTACTACCTGTGATGATCAGGTTGATGCAGTAAATGGAATTTAGGATTATCAATCTAAACAAATAATAATAATAATAGTATTTGTTAAGCACTTACTATGTGCAAAGCACTGTTCTAAGCGCTGGGGGGATACAAGGTGATCAAGTTGCCCCATGGGGGGCTCACAGTCTTACTCTCCATTTTACAGATGAGGGAACTGAGGCTCAGAGAAGTTAAGTGACTTGCCCAAAGTCATACACCTGACAAGTGGCAGAGTCGGGATTTTAACCCATGACCTCTGACTCCAGAGCCCGTGCTCTTTCCCCTGAGCCACCCTGCTTATATCCCAAACAATACCGCTCAGCTATGGGAACTTGGGATATATCTGGGAACTACATGAAAATATTAGTGCATTAGTGAGAAATAGTGATGGTTTAGGAGTCTCAAAGGACATTCAGTGATCTCATTTATGTATATGACCATTGGCTTATTACACACCTAACCTGCTCCTTTTATGGAAACAAAATTTCTAAAGAAATCTGGTTTTCTTTTTAGATTTTAGAAAAGATGTGACTGCTCTCCCTGAGGACATCTATGAAGAAATTGCAAGCTCTATAGAGTCCAATTATGAGGAGATAGAAGAGACTGAAAAGAATCCAGTGGCAAAGGACTACGATGAATTTCCAGACACTGAAGCCAAGCTGGTGGATGAGCAGAAGGGGGCAGCTTTTTCAGGTCTGGACATTTCTCTTTTTGCCACCATTGAAATAAATGTTGCCTGGTCTCTTAGACCAACTGACAGTCGCACTGCTAAACGAGTCCAGTTCAAGAATCTTTCTTTTTTAGTGGCATTTGTTAGGCTCTTATAATGTGCTGACAACTTGTACTTCCCAAGTGCTTAGTACAGTGCTCTGCACACAGTAAGTGCTCAATAAATATGATTGAATGAATGTGCCAGGCACTGTACTAAGTGCTGGGGTAGGTACAAGCTAATCAAGTTGAATACAGTCCCCGTCCCACAGGAGCTCACAGCCTTGATCTCTAGACTGTAAGCTTGTTTCGGAAGGGAACGTATATGTTATATTGTTGTTTGTACTCTCCCAAGCCCTTAGTACAGTATCCTGCACATGGCAAGCACTCAATAAAGTTGATTGATTGATTGACCCCTATTTTCCAGATAACTGAGGCCCAGAGGAATGAAGTGAGTTGCCCAAGGTCACACAGCAGATCTGTGTGACCTGGGGTTGCTGGGATTAGAACACAGGTCCTTCTGATTCTCAGGCCCAGGCTCTAACCATTAAGTCATACTGCTTCTCATTGTGAAGATTTTCAGCAGAATCTGCCAGAACTAGCCAGTGAAAGAGTAGCTTGATGATCCATTGTTCTGGGACCACAATGGTGCTGCCCTGACAGACCTCAGCTTTCTCCAACTTCTGAGCCCTCCTAAAATCCCATCTCCTCCAACAAGCTTTCCCTGACAAATCCCCTACATCCTGAGATGGATCTACCCAGCATCTCCCTCTAGAATACTATGCACCTAGACCCATCTTTTACACTTCTGTGGATTTGTTAATTTTATTCTTTATTTTGGTTTTTTTATTTGTAAATATTTTTTTCTGTCTCCCTCAACTGAGCACAAGATATCTGAGGGGAGGGAAGGTAGCTGTCATGTCTTAGATACAAGCTAATAGGTTGGACATAGTCTATGTCCACATGGGAATCCCAATCTTAATTCCCATTTTACAGATGAGGTAACTGAGGCACAGAGAAGTGAAGTGACTTGCTCAAAGTCACACAGCTAACAAGTGGGGAAGTCGGCATTCGAACCCATGACCTCTGACTCCCAAGCCCGTGCCTTTCCACTGAGGCGGGTGCTTCTCTAGAGAAGGAACAGTATTTCTGATAAACTTTGTTGATTCTAACTCTGCATCTCCAGAATTTGCTCCTTGTTCTTCTTTCAAACACTGGTTCGAGAACTTCTCATACCTCAACTTGACCACTGCATTAGCCTCCCCGTTGACCTCCCTGCCTCCAGTCTCCTCTCTACTGCGTACGCCACTCTGCTGCCCGGATCATTTTCCTAAAAAAAATGACTCTATACACATCTCCCCATTCTCTAAGTGTCTCCAGTGGTTACCCAACCATCTCCCCAGCAAGCAGAAACTCCTCACCATCAGAATTAATGCATTCATTCAGCTCTCTCCCTTACTTAGCCTCACTCTTGTTCCACTTTAACCAGCCCACACACTTTGCTTTTCCTAGACCAACCTTCTCACTGTCCTTCATTCATCTCTCACCCATTTTCACCATTTCTTATGCCCTTCCTCCAACTCCCTCCCCCTACATATCTGACAGAACAGTACTCTCCCCATCTTCAATTCATATCACCTCCATGAAGACTTCCTGGACTAAGCTGTCATTCTCCCCATCCTGTTTCTTCCCTCTGCTGCCTCTCCCATGAATTTGCCCCAACTCCAATCATTTAGATACCACAGGACTATCTTCTTGCCCTCCATTGCTTCTCTTACCTTTCATTCATTTCAATGCCTGTCACCCCCTCTAGACTGTAAGCTCCTTGTGGACACAGACTGTATCAACTAACTCTGTTGTAGCATACTCTCTCAAGTGCTTAGTACAGTAAGTGCTCAGTGAATAGCACTGATTAATTGATCATATTTCTTCTAACCGTTCATCTTACTTTTATTTTTCAGACTCCTTAAAAAATGAAGTCACTAAAGAAGGTCTTCAGAAACAGTCATTGAGGGAGATTTATGATGATGTCATAACAGTGGAGGAGGAGAGGGAGGTAGATGAGAATGTGGTGGAGAAGGAGAGGCAGGTAGATGAGGAGGTGGTGGAGGAAGATCCAAAGGAAAAGGCCAATGAATCAGGTGAGTTTGGGAGCCCCATGGGGGACCAGAATATCTCATATCTACCCCAGTGGTTAGTACAGTGTTTGGCACATAGTAAACTCTGAAGCGCTACAATTATTATTAATTATTATTATTTTTATCAGGTGTGTATCATTCATTCAGTTGTATTTATCATTCACTATCATTGATATCATTATTGTTAGTTGGTCAGTCAGTCATTCAATCATATATATTGAGCAATTCTCGTGTGCTTGGAAGAGTACAATTTGACTGTATAATGGACACATTCCCTGCCCACACTCAAGGCTACAGTCGAGAGGGAGAAAAAAATATTAATGTAAATAAATATTCTTGTAGTATTTGTTAAGCACTTCCTATGCACCAAGCACTGTACTAAGCACTGGGGTAAATATAAGTTAATCATGTCTGACAAAGCCTTGTTTCACACGGGGCTCACAGATATAGTAGGAGGGAGAATTGGTATTGATTCCCCATCAATCAACCAATCAATCATAAATCTCTTCTCCGTGATCTTCAAGGCTCTCCATCATAGTAATAATAACTGTAGTATTTGTTAAAAGTGCTTACTGTGTGCCAGACACTGTACTAAGTGAAGGGGTGGATACAAACAAATTGGATTGGATGCAGTCCCTGTCCCCACATGGGGCTCACTGTCTCAATTCCCATTTTACAAATGAGGGAACTGAGGCCCAGAGAAGTCAAATGACTTGCCCAAGGTCACATAGTAGACGAGTGGCAGAGACAGGATTAGAACCCATGACCTTCTGACTCCCCTGCCTGTGCTGTAGCCATTATGCCATGCTGCTTCCCATCATCTGGACCCACTTCATTTATCCTTCCATCAGTTGTATTTATCAAGTGTGTATTGCTCTAGATGCTTGGGAAAATACAATATAACAGAGTTGGTAGACACATTCCCCGTCCTCAGTGAGCTTGCAATCTAGATTGGGAGACAGACATCGATATAAATAAATTTAATTACAGAAATGAACATAAGTGCTGTGGGGATGGGTGGGGGGAGGTGTAAATCCAAGTGTAAGGATGACACAGAAGGGAATGGAAGAAGAGGAAATGAGGGCTTATTCAAGGAAGGCCTCTCGGCGGAGATGTACCTTCAATAAGGCTTTGAAGGTGAGGAGAGTGATTGTCTGACACATATGAAGAGGGAAGAGGTTCCAGGCCAAAGTTAGGACATGGGCAAGAGATTATGAGATAGGTAGATAGATAGATAGAGAGAGAGATAGATAGATAGAGAGAGAGAAATGAGATTGAGGTGCAGTGAGTAAGGTTGGCCTTAGAAGAGTGAAGTGTTCAGCCTGGGTTTTAGTAGGAAATCAGGGAAGTAAGGTAGGAGGGAGCAAGGTAATGAGGGCTTTAAAGCCAACGGAAGAATTTTCTGTTTGATGTGATGATGGATGGGGCAACTACTGGAGGTTCTTGAGGAGTGGGGAAACATGGATTGAACATTTTTGTAGAAAAATGACCCGGACAGCAGAGTGAAGTATGACCTGAAGTGGGTAGAGACAGGCTGGCTGGGTTGTCAGAGTGGCTGTCAGAGTGGCTGGGAGGTCAGCAAGGAGGCTGAGGCAGTAATCAAGGTGGTATAGATTGCTTCTCAAGGTGGTGAGAAGCAGCGTGGCACAGTTGAAAAGAACCCGGGCTTTGGAGTCAGAGGTCGTGGGTTCAAATCCCAGCTCTGCCAATTGTCCGCTGTGTGACCTTGGGCAAGTCACTTCACTTCTCTGGACCTCAGTTACCTCATCTGTAAAATGGAGATGAAGACTGTGAGCCCCCCGTGGGACAACCTGATCACCTTGTAACCTCTCCAGCGCTTAGAACAGTGCTTTGCACATAGTAAGCACTTAAATGCCATCATTATTATTATTATTATTATAGGAGAAGTGCTTGGATTAATGCAGTAGCAGTTTGGATGGAGAGGAAAAGGTGGATTTTACCAATGCTGTGAAGGTTGAAAGAGCAGAATTTGGTGACACTGAAGATGTGTGTTGAATGAAAGAGTTGAGTCATGGACATCCCAAGGTTATGGGCTTGTGAGTCAGGAAGGGTGGTGGTCCTTCTACAGTGATGGGAAATTCATGGGGAGGACAGGGTTTAGGTAGGAATACAAGGAATTGTTTTGGACATGGTAAGTTTTACAGTTGAGGCAACTGAGGCACAGAGAAGCTAAGTGAGTTGCCCAAGGTCACAAAGTAGGCAAGTTTAGATCCAGGTTTAGAACCCATTTTTTCTGACTCTAAGGCCCATGACCTTTCCACTAGACTATGCTGCTTCCCACTGGACTATGCTGCCTCCAAGTGCTTGCTGTGTACAGAGTACTGTGCTAAGCGCTTAGGAGAGCACAATGCAGTTAAGTCGGTAGACATGTTCCTTCTCCACAAGGAGCTAGCAGTTAGAGGAGGAGACAGACAGTAAAACCAATTAGGGATCTGTACATCAATGCTGTGGAGCTAAGGTTGGGATGAATATCAAGTGCTTAAAAGGGTACAGATCCTGGTTCAGAGGTGACACACGAGTTCCCTGACTATTGCTTTGAAAGACGGAGGGGAGTAGGAGAGAAGGGGAAATGAAAGGAAGGGAAAGAGTCCATTCCCTATTCCAAATCCCATCCCTGATCTTAAAATTTGAGTAAGAGCGTCAGCACTACCCCATCATGGATCAATGGGAGAGGCTATTCCTTTTGCTTCTTTAGACTGTAAGCTCCAAGTGGGCAGAGACCATGTCCATCAACTCTGTTGTATTATACTCTCACAAACACCTAATACAGTGTTCTCTCTGTGCACACTCAGTGCTCAGTAAATAACACTGATGGAGTGATTGATTGATGGATTTCCCACCTCATTTTCTCCACTTCCTGCCATCCCTTAGTGTCTCTGCCAAAGCCAGAGGATGTCCTGGAAAATGAATATGATGAAGCTGGAGAGGTTTCAGGCTTTGACCATCTCCCTGGTTCACTCCCAAGTCATGAGGAACCACAGGGGCACTCTGAAGAAAGAAGCTGGAGGACGCATGTTCTGGGCAGTAAGTAGGGATTAATTACAATAATAATAATGATAATGATAAAAATGATAACGGCACTTGTTAAGCACTTACTATGTGCCATACACTGTACAAAGCGCAGGGGTGGATACAAAGAAGTCGGATTGGATACAGTCACTGTCCCATGTGGGCCTCACTGTCACACGCCCATTTTATAGAAGAGGTAACTCGGGTAGGGAGAAGTGAAGTGATTTGCCCAAGGTCCCAAGGCAGACAAGTTGCGGAGCAGGGAGTAGAACCCACGACTTTCTGATTCCCAAGCCCATGCCTTATCCACTGCACTGTGGCCTAAGTTGTCAGTTAAATATTGGATTCACTTTCAGATACCGGCACTCTTTTTTTAAAATGGTGAGCAAGAGAAAAGCCAGTTGCTTTGAGAAAACAGTTTCACAGCCTATATTTTCTGAGCTTGGTTAGGGCACAAAAATCCCTGATCCACATTTTTACCTGGAAAGAGCTAAGGGAGCAACCTTCAGCTTCAACAGCAAAACAATGCTGAAGCGATCTGGAATGATCTTTCCCACAGGCCTGCTCCTAAATTGGGCAACTTCGGGCATTTGGGCTCAAGCAGTGGTTGAGAGATTGTGGATTCTCTCCACTCCTTTCCCGGGCCTTGATTCTGCCTTCTTCATTAAAGGCCTAAGGGGTTCAGAGATATAGGTGAAGATACGTATGAATACCTAAGATACATATACATATGTGAAGAGAGATACAGCTGCTGCTTTAATCATCTCCCACACAGTGACATGATGTCCATTTTCAAGAACTTAGTGTGCCATTCTCTGCACGTAAAAGTCACTCAATAAATACAACTGCCAGCACTACTACCACTGGATTTTAGTTCCCTCTTCCATCATAACCTGGCTGAAGAGCACTCCCAAAATCTCAACAGAAGAAATCATTCATTCATTCAATCACATTTATTGAGCTCTTACTGTGTGCAGAGCACTGTACTAAGCGCTTGGGAAGTACAAATCGGCAACATAAAGAGACAGTCCCTACCCAACAACTTGCTCACAGTCTAGAAGGGGGAATAATAATGGTGGTATTTGTTAAGTGCTTACTATGGCCAAGCACTGTTCTAAGCCCTGGGGTTGATACAAGGTTATCAGGTTGTCCCACGTGGAACTCAGTCTCAATCCCCATTTTACAGATGAGGTAACTGAGGCACAGAGAAGTTAAGTGACTTGCCCGAAGTCACGCAGCTGACAAATGACAGATCCGGGATTAGAGCCCACGACCTCTGACTCCCAAGCCCATGGTCTTTCCACTAGGTCAAATGCTTTTTATTTCATTAGAAACACTTCCCTGATGAGAGGATTTACCTCAGAAATAGAGCAAGACTTTACTGGCAAGGCACTGAGCTGTGATAATAAGAACAATAATTGTGGTATTTGTTAAGCGCTTAGTATGTGCCAGGCCCTGTATTAATCCCTGGGGTAGATATACGGTAATAGGGTTGGATACGGTTCCTGTCCCTTGTGGGGCTCATGGTCTTAATAATCCCCATTTCATAAATGAGATAACGGAGGCTCAGAGAAGTAAAGTAACTTGTCCAAGCTCAAGTGGCAGACAAGAGGCAGAGCCAGGATTAGAACCTTAGTCCTTTTTACTCCTAGGTCCATCCACTAGGCCAAACTGCTTCCAGAATCAATGAGGGAGATATTTGCCCTGGGATCAGGGTGTCTGTGAACAAAATGGATTCTGAGAGAGCAGTGCTTCTCTCTTGCTATTTCCAGAATGCACTCTCCTTCCCTCGAGAGGAGGCTCCGTCTCAGGATTGGAAGAAATGGGCTACGATGATATCGAATTCAGCATCTTAGAGTCTTAACTGTCAAGACCGAATTTGAAGGCAGCATTCCCGTCAGTTACTCATGCTCTGCAGCTTTTCCGTGGTCCAGTTCTTTCTAGCCGTAATGTTTTCGCTTGGCATGTGAATAAATATTTTGAAAAAAATCTGGTTTTCTTCCTCAGTATAAAATATGTCTCAACTCCTCCACAAGGGAGAAATGGTGGATCAAAACTCTCCAGTGTCTCCATGTGTCTCTTGGCATCAAATCAATCCTCCACTCTATCATCTTTGAGGCTCTCCATCTTCTGAATCTACATCTCCTATCAATCAATCAATTATATCTGGGTTTACTGTGTGCAGAGCACCATTCCAAGTGCTTGGGAGAGTACGATATGACAGAGTTGGCAGATGTTCCCTGGCCACAGTGAGCTTCCAGCCTAGAGTGGGGAGAACAATCTAGAAACCTGTCTACTCTCTTCACCCCCTATTCCCTGACTCACTGACTTTGCTCCTCCTAAGCCAGATGTATGTGTGGTACAGTGTCCTCCTAAAAACTCTCTAGACATCATTTCCCACAATAGGAAGCTGAATGAAAATTCTTGGTTGGCCCCAAAGATTGAAACCATGGAGGCCAAAACAGCTGCACTCACTAAGTGCTCAATAAATACAACTGACAGGCTGATAGGTGATTGCAGTGGTAGAAATACCATTTATATTTATTAAGTGTCCATTGGGTGCGATGCACTACACTACGCACTTGGGAAAGTACAATGTAGAAATGAAATTTTCCCTGACAACAAAGATTGTACACTCTGCAGGGGGAAGACAGGCATACACGCATTTGTAACTGCAGTGATCAAAATAAATAACCAAATATACAATTGAATACATCATTCCTCTCAAACCAACATCTCACTGGTCTTTACTACCATCTACCTTTCATTCTACCTCCCCCTTCTAGACTGTAAGCCCACTCTTGGGTAGGGACCATCTCTATATGTTGCCAACGTGTACTTCCCAAGCACTTAGTACAGTGCTTTGCACACAGTAAGTGCTCAATAAATACAATTGATTGATTGATTGATTAATAGTACCCTCCCTCTTGATGAGAACTCCCTTTCCCTTTATATCCAGCAAAATCACTGTTTCCGCAGTCTTCAAGGCCTTTCTCAAATCAGAGGTCTTCTAGGATTAATCTTTCATCTCCCCACTCTGTATTTCCCACAACTGCTACTTCAGCACTTCCTCATCACCTAAACACTTGGATACTCATAACTTCCCTTGGTACTTATATATGTCACTTTACACTCTATTTTTTCCTTTTATCTATAATTTATTTTAGTGCTTGCCTCTCCTATTCATTTGTAAGCTTCTTGAGGGCAGGCATCTGATCTACTAACTCATTTTCACTCTGCCAAATGCTAACTACAGCATCTGCACACAGTAGGTGGTCAATAAACACAATTGATTGCTTGCTATACGTATATACACAAATGCTGAGGATGGAAATACATAGACTCTAGAAGAGCTAGAAATGGATGGTAGGTTTCTTCATTTTGGATTTGGGGGATTATATGGGAAAGGCTTGTTGGAGGAAGTGGGATTGTAGGTGGACTTTGAACATGGGGAGAGTTGGGGTCTAAGTGATTTGGGAAGGAGAGGAACAGTATGGACAAGGGCGATTAGTCACAGTAGAGTCAATAAATACTAGGACATTCCAAATTTAAAACTCTGAAGATCACATGTCAAAACCAAACCATCTTGAGCTTTAATCTTCATTACTGCTTATTTAAATCTATGTTTCTCTTTTTCTCCCCCCCCCCCACCCCCAGCTAATATCACCTCAAACCTGTCATTTCCATCTCTCTACCGGGTCTTCTTTTGCTTCCCACAGATACAGGTGAAATATAAGGCATAGCTATAAAGGTGCTTAATTTATGCATCCAGAAAGTTAAGACTGTAAGGAGCAGGAGCAGAGACGGGGGAGAAGAATTGACCGTGTATCATCACACGCTAAGTTGACCTCTATTTCAGTGGTTAGCATCTCATTAGCCAGGGTGTCAGAGATTTTCAAAGCGTGTAAGCCTCTGCTGGAGGCTTAATGCTAAGAATGTTGGAGGATCTGGTTAGTATGACAGTGGGACATCTTCATGAGAAATAAACACCCAGAGACAAGATGTGATGTGGAGAGCCAGTACCAGAAACAGAAGAAAAGAGCAAGAGGAGGCATTACCGTGTTCACAGATGGATGCATCCTGTAAATAAGTTCTTTGCTGTTTCATAAAATCTGCTCCGAATGATTTGCTGATCAGTGAAATTTCACAACATGCTTCTGGGGGTGAGTTGAAAGTATACATCTGATGACTGAAGAAGTTATAGTTATATTTGAATCAGATTTAAATTGCAATTATAATCATAATAACAGTATTTGTCAAGAGCATGCTATGTGCCAAGCACTGATCTAATGTCTGGGGTAGATACAAGATCATCGAGTCCCACATGGGGCCGGTAAGTAGGAGGGAGAACGGGCATTGAGTCTCCATTTTACCAATGAGGGAACTGATGCACAGGGAAGTTCAGTGACTTGTCCAAGGACACCGAGCAAGCACGTGGTAGCCACAAGATTACATCCTAGGTCCTCTGACACCCAGGCCCATGCTCTTTCTACTAGGCAATATTGCTTCACCAAAAAAAAAAATCTCAAGATTTAAAATTGCCTATAATCACTACTCACGTTGGAAAGGTTTCATTTCACAATTTGACTTTTCACTGAGGGAAACTGAACTAAATCTAAGAGATGATACTAAAAAAATTACATTATTTCTGAATACAGCAGAAAAATAAATGATCTTTAATCAATGAGAGACTGAAAAATACAATTATGATGCAAAGGTTTCAGAATTATAAAATGTGACAGTTTAAAAACTTGAATTTCATGCAAATTATTAGGCAGAAGATTAATCGTTTTGCCCCCGAACAATGCTAAAAGTCTTGTTACAATAACAGAGCAGAGCGATTAGAGATCAAATAGTGATTGAAATTAGAAATATAGAGGTAGAGAAAAAAAACTGGAAATCCATCAACTGGATTTATATAAATTCACTGAAATGTTGCAAACAACTAAATCCAATTCATTATGGGTGTAATTGACAGAAAATAACAGTAAACCAGTGGAAAGAATTTATTGAACACCTCTGTGAAGAAGTTGGCTGAGGATAACTGATGTAGGAGACTCTATCCCTAACCATAAGGGTTTTCCAATCTAATGGAGGGAGACAAACACAATCATTTATAGATAGGAGGAAAATAGGCTTAAAAAGTGTAGGATGCAAATCTATGTGTGCAGAATTTCAAAGGGAGGACAGAAGGCCAAAGTGCTAAGTGGTAACTCGGGGGATATGATTTGGAGAGAATAAAAATTAATCAAAGAATTGTTTGTGGCAAAGGGTTACCTGAAATTGGGCAACGTGAAACTAAGCAAACATGATAATCCTATCTCTTCTGAGACGCTTTCCCTGACTACACCCTCATTTCTCCTAGTCACCTTCCCTTCTGAGTCTCCTGCAATTGGATCTGTGCCCCTCAAGCATTTTGATATTCTCCCCATCCCCATCCTACCGCAATTATTGACATACCCTTATACTCTGCCATTTTCCTTTTAAGTAATTCACTTTAATGTCCTTCTGCCCATCCAGACTGTAGTGTCCTTGTGGACAGGAATCATGACTACCAACTCTGTTGCATTGTACTCTCTCAAGTGCTTAGAGCAGTACTCGAAATAAAAAATAAGTGCTCAATATATACCATTAATGGATGGGTTGACTGATGAAATGAGAATGGCAATGCTATTAAGTTGAAACAAACTGGTAGGAATCCTCATTTGGGAAACTCTGTTCCTGCTCAACAAATAGAATCACTGGGACTGTTGAGAATCTAGGAGAGGAAAAGCAGCAATTTTCTCTTTTGTCTTTCCCTGTTTCAGTTCAGTTCCATGGTTCAGTGGTTCCACACTCTCCTCCCACCCAGGGAGGCCTTAACTATTCACACCCCAAGCTTTTTCTCTTATTCTTCAAAGGAGTCTCTCCTCCAGGTTAGAATTCATTTATTCATTTTCATTTTTTCAATCCTATTTATTTAGCACTTACTTGTGCTGAGCACTGTACTGAGTATTTGGTAGAATACAATATAACAATAATCGGACACATTCCCTGCCCATAGTGAGCTTAGAGTCTAGCCAGGGAGACAGAAATGAATATAAATAAATACATTACAGATATGGATGTAAATGTTGTGGAGCTAGGAGGGTGATGAATAAAGGGAGCGAGTCAGGGGGAAGCAGAAAGGAGTGGGAGAAGAGGCAGAGGGGAGATTGGTCAGGGAAGGCCTCTTGGTGGAGATGTGTCTTCAATAAAGTTTTGAATGGGCTGTGGGGGAGAGGAATTGTCAGTCGGATTTGAGGAAAAATGACATTCCAAGCCTGGGGTAGGACGTGGGTGAGTAGTCGGTGGTGAGATCGATGAGACCAAGGAATAATGAGTAGGATGGCATTGGAGGAGTGACGTGTGTGGGCTGGAAATCAGTTGTAGGAAATCAGAGAGGTGAGGTAGGAGCAGGCATCGTGATTGAGTGCTTTAAAGCCAATGGGAAGGAATTTCTGTTTAATATGGAGTTGGGTGGGCTACCAATGGAGGGTCTTGAGGAGGGGAGAAACATGTTCTGAATAATTTTGTAGAAAATGACCAGACAGTGGAGCAAAGTATGGACTAAAGTGGGGAGAAGCAGGAAGCAGGGAGGTCAACAAGGAGGCTAATGCAGTAATCAAGGCAGGACAGGATAAATACTTGGGTTTACATCATAGGAGAAGAAAGGTCAGATTTTAGCAACGTTGTGAAGGTTGAACTGACAGCATTTAGTGATAGTTTGATTGTATGGGTTCAGTGAGAGAGAGGAGTCAAGGATAACACCAAGGTTATGGGCTCATAAAACAGCGAAGATGGTGATGTGAAAATCCCAGGGAGGACAAGATTTGTGTGCGAAGATTAGGAGTTCATTTTTGGACATGATTAATTTGAGGTTCCCGCGCAACATCGAAGTAGCAATGGCCTGAAGGCAGGAGGTTAATATGAGTCCACAGAGAAGGAGAGAGATCAGGGCTGGAGATGCAGTTTTGAGAATCATCTTCTTAGGGATGGTAATTGAAGCCATGGGAGCAAATGAGTTCTCTAAGGGAGTGTGTAAATGGAGAATAGAAGGAAACACCAAACTTCAAAGGACTTCCTCAGTTAGAGAGTGGAAGGCAGAAGAGGAGCTCACCAAAGATACTCACAGAATGAGAGGCCAGAGCTATAGGAGGAGATCCAGCCAAGGACAGTGTCATTGAAGCCAATACATATGATTAATTAATTGATTGATTGAGCCATAGTGTCAGGGAATAGGGGAAGGAAGCAATATTTCCTTTGTTTTAACCTTAGGCCTTTTTGTCTCACCCACAGTCCTCTCTTCTGGAGTAGGGAGAATAGGGCTGATTCTCCAGGGTGTGGCCATGATATATTTCAGGAAATTTTTGGAACAGCAGTGACTATTGTTGTGAATAATCAATCAATCAATCAATTCTTCAGTTGATAACATTTATTAAGCTCTTACTGTTTGCAAAGTCCTGTACTAAGTATTTGGGAAAGTGCAATATAGTAGTGTCTGTAGACATGATCCCTTCCCACAAGGAGCTTACAGTCCAGTGGTATAATAAACCCCAGTTATTGTTCCTTGGAATTCAATAACATATTCTAGTAGGATTTAGTGGAAGGCAGCATGACCTAGTGGAAAGAGAATGGAACTGGGAGTCAAGACACTTGTGTTCTAGTCCTGGCCCTGCTACCAGCTTGCTGGGTGACTTTAGGCCAGGCATTTGTGCTGGGCCTCAGTTTCCTCATATGTGAAATGGGGATGCAATATTTGCTCTCTCTCCCTCAAAGACCATGAGCCCCAAGTGGGACAGGAACTGTGCCTGATTCGATTGTCTTGTATCAACTGTAGTGCTTAGAGTAGCAGTGTGGCTTAGTGGAAAGAGTATGGATTTGGGAGTCAAAGGATATGGTTTCTAATTCCAGCTCTGCCACTTGTCTGTTGTGTGACTTTGGGCAAGCCACTTAACATCTCTGTGCCTCAGTTTTCTCATCTGTAAAATGGGGATTAAGACTGTGAGCCCCACGTAGGACAACCACATTACCTTGTATCAAACCCATCGCTTAGAACAATGCTTGGCACACAACAAGCACTTAACAAATACCATTATTATTATTATTAGCACAGTGCTTGTTACATAGTAAGCCTTTAAACAATAACATAGTAATGGTAATAATAAGAGTAATAATAATTAGCAAGTAATGCCATGGTGATCATTAAGGTTAATTATTGGTAAGAATAATACCATTTGTTATCCATGAAAAATCTAACCCGGGGCTTCGCAAGTTGCTTGTTACTTAGTAAGCCTTTAATAAGTACCATGATAATGATACTAATAAAAGCACTCTACTAAGTGCTTGAGAGAGTACAATATGACAGTAAATAGAAACATTCCCTGCCCACAATGAGCTTTCACATAATAAGCCCTTACTAAATTCTGTAACAAGGATAATAATAAGAGTAATAACAGTTAATGAGTAAATAATGTCACTGTGATGATAATTAATGACAATTATCAATGGCAATAATATCATTATTTGTCATGCATGATAAAACACCTCTAGAGTGACATCTCCAGAGTTACTGGTGAGTTTATTGAGTAATGTCTGTAGATCTCAACAAAGCAATGTGGCTTAGTGGATAGAGCATGGGCCCAGAAATCAGAAGGACCTCAGTTCACATACTGGCTCTGACACTTGTCTTCTGTGTTACCTTGGGCAAGTTGTTTCACATTTTGGTGCCTCAGTTACTCTTAGGGACATGGAGTATATCCAACCCTATTACCCCATCTCCACCCCAGTACTTAGTACAGCTCCTGGCATACAGTAAACACTTAACTGATACCATAAAAAAAATGAAATTCACAAGTTTTGTTGCCACCTGCTTGCCTCAATCTAGTGCGCACGCTCTTGGTTTCTGTAATCGGAAGGAGACCTTCAGCTCTTGTCTCTCTTCACACACATACATATATGGTGATATCTGAAGCTGAAAATACCATTGGATGCTTGGTTTTTAGAATCTTGCAGATAAAACCTCTGATAATTTCATAAAAGGTAATCATCATTCCGA
Source organism: Tachyglossus aculeatus (assembly GCF_015852505.1). Taxonomy (NCBI): domain Eukaryota; kingdom Metazoa; phylum Chordata; class Mammalia; order Monotremata; family Tachyglossidae; genus Tachyglossus; species Tachyglossus aculeatus. The sequence continues at coordinate 12,407,669 of NC_052068.1, forward strand.
TTGGTCCCCTGCCCTAGGCTTTCATCAACGGCAGGGTCTATTTATGTTTTCCCCCTGCCCCTTTGTCTCTTCCTGCCTGCGCTGAAGAAGGACCTGGTTGGGGGAGAGGGGCCAAGGAAGTGAGGACAGGAGACGGCAGAGCCAGAAGACGGGACCTGCGATGTCAGCTCTCCTCCCGCTGGGGCTAGGGCCTCTCCTCCTAGCCGCCTGGGCCGGCCTTGTGGGTGAGTGTCTTTGCTTCACTGTCTCCAGGCCGCAGGGCTCTCCTGGAGGAGGTTTCGAGCCTGAGGGACTGAGGCCGGGAGAACGCCAAGTAGGGATCTAGTAGTAAAGGGAAACTCGGCTACTTTCCTCCAAGTTTTGCCAAGGATTCCACATGTGGTTCCACAGTTCACCCACCCAGATCCTTGCAAAGTGGCAATTGGGGATTTGGGGAGGAGGAGATGGTTGGATGGAAGGCTGGGGTGTGGGTGTTAAGCGGAAGCTTAGTAGGGTTAATTTGTAAAATACAAGTGTCTTTGGAGGATTTTCTCCACATTCATTCATTCAATCGTATTTATTAAGTGCTTACTGTGTGCAGAGCACTGTACTAAGCGCTTGGGAAGTACAAGTTGGCAACATATAGAGATGGTCCCTACCCAACAACGGGCTCACAGTCTAGAAGAGATGAGGAAGACTACGTGAATTTTGGAGTGAAGGAATAAGAAAAGCTATCAAGCTTAGAAGCAGGATTCTTCTAGGGCTTGACAGAAAACATTTGCTATAAGGAAGAATGATCTTCTACTAGTCAAAGATGATTCTAAAAGGAAAAGAGGGAAAAGCTGTGGCTGCATGGATGGGAAGCAACAATTCCATAAATTCATATCACCCCAAGAAAAATCCCTCCAGTACAATTTTGACTTCCCAAAAAAGTTCTGGAGAGTCAGTCAGCAAGAACTCAATGAATGTCATTGATGGATTGATTGAGTAGTAATGACAATTTTTGAGTACTGCTGAATGTGACAGACTGTACTTTAGCGTCTTAGCACTTGGGAAAGTACAATATTCATAATGCTTATTAAGCAATTTCTGTGGACCAAGCAATGCACTAAGCGGAGTCAAGAACAGCAGGTTGGACACGGCGGTCCCTGTGTGGTGTGGATCTCGTGCTTTAAGTAGGAAAGAAGCAGAAAGAGCAAGAAGCATGTTTCCTGCCCACAGGGAGCTGACAACTGAATCGGGCAGCAGTCATAGAAAATAGTTATTCATGTTGGGAGCAGCTGGAAGATGCATAGATGGGGACTGGGGAGACTGTGCCGGGAGGAATTAGCAGAATAAATCAGAATAAATAAACGAAGAACTGAATATATTATATGTTCATGCACGGTTTTTGGTACGAAGTAAGTGTGGAACAAGTACCATAATTATCCTATATTTCTATGACATAATGTAATGTTACTGGGGCTTTTCAGCCCTGCATCCTGGCCCAAAGAGCCTTTGGAGTTGGTGTAGGACAGCCTGGATCCCAGGCAGCCTCCACTGGGTCCTCAAGCCCTCCAGATTTTTTATTCCTCTACTGCAGGTTTGGGGAGTCCTACTCACTATCCCCCAAGTTCCTGATCCCCTCTTGCTGCTACTATTCTATGGCGGAAGTTGTCTCCCCAGAGGTGTAGAGGTCATCACAGACTAGCTTACCACCCCCCATCCTGGGGCTGGCTGCAGGAAACCCTCGGACAAAGCTTTCCCGCTCACAGCTCCCCAGGTCACGTGTCTCCCTGTGATCCTGAGCTTCTACCCCAGATCCTACCACAGGTCGACACCAAGATGTGGGATCTCCGAAATATTTTATTTATTCTTAATAAGTTAACAACTGAAACAAATCCAGGTTAAACCACTTTCCCTAGATTGCATTTTGTTTCCCCCAGGGCCCTCTCTACTCCCATATCGGCATCCTGGGACTCATGTTCTGGGACTCATGAGCCTCCCTCCCACTCGAGTCCTAGCCACTGTGCTCTGAACCTCCAGGGATCCTCTTTGATTACTCCCTGAGGCCAGTTACCTTCAGGGTCCACAGCATGAGCTCTTCCTGTGTCCTGCTCTCTCAGAAGCACTGCTAGCTTCCCCTCACCTCAAGATGGCCAAAGGTCTCCTTTTTTCCAACCTGCTCCTCTCCTTCCTCCGCAGTCCTTCTTTTTGACTGGTTCGGCTTACCCTTCAGGAGGGCACCAAGGCCTGATTCTCCTGGCTTCCTCCCACTCTTGAGTGTGAGGGCCAGTGGATTTGGTTGTCATTCCTCACTGCCTGCCCTACTTCACTCTGACACCCAGATCATGTTCTAAAAATACTTTTCAATCAATTTCTCCCTATTTCTCAAGAACTACCAGTGGTTGCCTATCCACCTAAGGCTTACTGTCTGTTTGTTGTGGGCAGGGATTATCACTAAACCTCTTCACTGTACCTCGTTCTTGCCTGTCCCACCGTCGACCCCCGCCCCACGTAATCCCCCTGGCCTGGAATGCTCTCCCTCCTCACATCCGCCAAGCTAGCTCTCTTCCTCCCTTCAAAGCCCTACTGGGAGCTCACCTCCTTCAAGAGGCCTTCCCATACTGGGCCCCTTTTTTTCCTCTCCTACTCTCCATCCCCCCCGCCCTACCTTCTTCCCCTCCCCACAGCACCTGTATATATGTTTGTACAGATTTATCACTCTATTTTACTTGTACATATTTACTATTCTATTTATTTTGTTAATGATGTGCATTTAGCTTTAATTCATTCAATTGTATTTATTGAGCGCATACTGTGTGCAGAGCACTGCACTAAGCACTTGGGAAGTACAAGTCGGCAACGTATAGAGACAGTCCCTACCCAATAGTGGGCTCACAGTCTAGAAGGGGGAGACAGACAACAAAACAAAACATATTAACAAAATAAAATATATAGAATAAGTATGTACAAGTAAAATAAATAAATAGAGTAATAAATATGTACAAACATATATACATATATACAGGTGCTGTGGGGAGGGGAAGGAGGTAAGGTGAGGGGATGAGGAGGAGGGGGAGAGGAAGGAGGGGGCTCAGACTGAGAAGGCCTCTTGGAGGAGGTGAGCTCTCAGTAGGGCCTTGAAGGGAGGAAGAGAGCTAGCTTGGCGGATGTGCGGAGGGAGGGCATTCCAGGCCAGGGGGATGATGTGGGCTAGGGGTCGCAGTGAGGAGATTAACAGCAGAGGAGCTGAGGGTGAGGGCTGGGCTGTAGAAGGAGAGAAGGGAGGTGAGGTAGGAAGGGGCGAGGTGATGGAGAGCCTTGAAGCCGAGGGTGAGGAGTTTCTGCCTGATGCATAGGTTGATTGGTAGCCACTGGAGATTTTTGAGGAGGGGAGTAACATGCCCAGAGTATTTCTGGACAAAGATGATCTGGGCAGCAGCGTGAAGTATGGATTGAAGTGGGAAGAGACAGGAGGATGGGAGATCGGAGAGTAGGCTGATACAGTAATCCAGACGGGATAGGATGAGAGCTTGAACGAATAGGGTAGTGGTTTGGATGGAGAGGAAAGGGTAGATCTTGGTAATGTTGTGGAGGTGAGACCAGAATGTTTTGGTGACAGCTTGGTTGTGAGGGGTGAACGAGAGAGTGGAGTCGAGGATGACACCAAGGTTGCAGGCTTGTGAGACAGAAAGGATGGTAGTGCCGTCAACAGTGATGGGAAAGTCAGAGAGAGGGCAGGGTTTGGGAGGGAAGACAAGGCGTTCAGTCTTGGAGATGTTGAGTTTTAGGTGTCGGGCAGACATCCAAATAATTCTATTTGTTCTGACGACTTGACACTTGTTTACATGTTTTGTTTTGTTGTCTGTCTCCCCCTCCTAGATTGTGAGGCCATTGTTGGGTAGGTAGGGACCATCTCTATATGTTGCCAACTTGTACTTCCCAAGCACTTAGTACAGTGTTCTGCACACAGTAAGTGCTCAATAACTTTGATTGAATGAATGAATATTGTACTTTCCCAAGTGCTTAGTACAGTGTTCTGCAGACAGAAAGCGCCCAATAAATAAGACTGGATAAATAAAACCACTTGATCAGCTCTCCCCCTACTGCTTTAATCAGTCTATCAATCAAATTTGTTGAGCACTTACTGAGTGCAGAGCACTGTACTGAGTGCTTGCTAAAGTACAACACAGCAATATAGCAGACATATTCCCTGCCCAGAATGATCTTACAGCCTAGAGGGGGAGACAGATATTAATATAAATTCATAAAATTTCAAATATATACTTAAGTGCTATGGGACTGGGGGTGGTGAATAAAGGGAGCAAGTCAGGGCAACACAGATGGGAGTGGGAAAAGAGGAAATGAGGGATTAGTCAGGGAAGATCTCTTGGAGGAGATGTACTTCCAATCAGCCTTTGAGGGTGAGGAGAATAATTGCCGGACATGAAAAGGGAGGGCGATCCAGGCCAGAGGTAGGACATGGGCAGGAGGTCAGTGGTGAGAGAGACGAGGCCAAGGTACAGTGAGTAGGTTGGCATCAGAGTATTTGGCATCAGAGTGGGCATTAGAGAAGCAGCATGGCCTAGTGCCAAGAGCACGGACTTGGGAGTCAGAGGTCATGGGTTCTAATCCTGGCTCTGCCACTTGTCAACTGTGTGACTTTGGGGAAATCACTTAACTTCTCTGTTGCCTCAGTTATCTCATCTGTAAAATGGGGGTTAAGAACGTGAGCACTAAGTGGGACAACCTGATTACTTTGTATCTACCCCAGCACTTAGAACAGTGTGTGGCACCTGGTAAGTACTTAACGTATACCATCATTATCATTATCATCATTATCTTCTAGACTGTGAGCCCGCTGTTGGGTTTGGACCGTCTCTATATGTTGCCAACTTGTACTTCCCAAGCGTTTAGTACAGTGTTCTGCACACAGTAAGCGCTCAATAAATGCGATTGAATGAATGAATGAATGAATTATTATTAGAGTAGCGAAATGTGTGGTCTGGGTCATAGTAGGAGAGTAGCAAGGTGAGGTAGGAGGGGGCAAGGTGATTGAGTGCTATAAAGTCCATGGTGAGGAGTTTCTGTTTGATGTGGAGGTGGGTGGGAGACCACTGCAATGTCTTGAGGAGTGGGGAAATATGGACTGAATGTTTCTGTAGAAAAATGATCCGGACAGAAGAGTGAAGTATGGAATGGAGTGGGGGGAGATGGGAGGCAGGGAGGTCAGCAAGGGGACTGATAGAGTGATAAAGGCAGGATGGCATACATTCTTGGATTAAGACGGTAGCAGTTTGGATGGAGAAGAAAGGGCCGATTTTAATGATACTGAGAAGGTCGAACTGACAGAATTTAATATAGATTGAATTTATAGGTGGAATTTTACCTTGATTATTTCCTACGACAATCAGCCCACACATCATGCTCCTCTGATGCCAACCTTCTCAAGGCACCTCAATTTTGTCTTTCTCTCCATCGACTCCTCTCCCACGTCCTGCCTCTGGACTGGACTCCCTCCCCTTTCATATCTGAAAGACCAACTCCCTCCCCACCATCAAAGCCTTATGAAAATCACATCCCCTCCAAAGGGTCTTCCCCGACTAAGCCTTCACTTCCTCTACTCCCTCTCCCTTCTACTTCACCCTTGCACTTGGATTTTCACCTTAATCACCCCACCCTAAGCACCACAGAATTTATGTGCACGATAGAAACGTTTATTTCTATTGATACCTGTCTCTACCTCTAGACTATAAATTCACTGTGGTCAGGGAACAAACATCTCTAGCAACTCTGTCATATTGTTCTCTCCACCACAACTTAGTATAGTGATCTGCACACAGTAAGTGCTCAATAAATATAGTTGATTGATGGATCTCCAAGAAGTTTTCCTCAACAAATCCCTCATTGATCCTTCTCCCTTTCCCTCCTGAGTTAATCTGGGACTTGGATATGTCCCCTTTAAGCACTTGATCTTCACCCCACCCTCAGCCCTACAGTATTCATGTATATATGTATAAGTTAATTTATTGATTGTTCATTTTCAATCCCACAGGGTGTAGCCCAGTTATAACTTCCTTAAATGAAACTGAAGCTAGTAATTTGGTGAAAGTTTGTGGAAAGTCTTTATGGTGATTTTCTTAAATTTTGCGACAAAAAGTGATTTTGTGGTTGCAAATTCCTATTTGCCTCCCCTTCAGCATCACTTCTCCAATTTGCCTTCACTTCTGTGATGCCTAACCACTTGGGTCTGTAATCTTTAAGCCTTTTAATTTTCACCCCACCCTTCAACACTTATGCATATATCAACTTGTGATTTATATCAATGTATGTCTGGCACGCTTGTCTTTGCAGTATTCTCGACCCACATATTCAGTCTGTCACCAAATCCTATCAGTTGTTACCTTCACAACAACTCTGGAATCTGCCCTTTCTTCTCCATAAAAAACGGTTACTATGCTGATCAACCCCTCTCACGGTCGCATCTGGGGAGTTTCCAGCACCCTACCAGTCTCGACTATGGGAGGGAGAGTCAAGCAGAGCCATGCCCATTCCATTCCTAGCTTGGCCAGTGGCTAGTTAGTGGAAGGCAATCTGCTACAAGTCAAAACTCACCAGTGCCAGGCAGCAGCGACACAGGAGAGAGTCGAGGGCGGAGACTCAAGTTTACTGTGTGGAAGGGGGCAGTGATAAAACACATCTGGATTTTTATGAAGAAAACTATAGATCCACTAACAGAACTTCACAGTTCCCTCCAGTTACCACCCCACCTCCCTCCTACCATTCCTAGCCAAACTCCTTGAGTGACTTGTCTACACTCTCTGACTCAAGTTCCTCTCTTTTAATTGAGGACTTGACCTGCTCCAGTTTGGTTTCTCCACAGAAACTGCCCTCTCAAAGGTCACCAGTGATCTCCCTCTCAAATCCAACAGCCTCTACTCCATCCTAATCCTTCTCGAACTCTCAGTTGCCTTTGACGCTGTCGACCACTCACTTCTCCTGGAAGCATGTTCCAACCTCGGCTTCACTGACACTGTCATTTCCTGGCTCCCCTCATCCTTGGGATGCCTATTCTCAGTCTCTTTCACCGGCTTCTCCTCTGCCTCCCACCCCCAAACTGCGGGGGTCCTTCAAGGTTAGGTTCTGGGTCCCCTACTATTCTCTATCTACACCCACTCCCTCAGAGATCTCATTTGCTCTCATGGCTTCAACTGCCACCTCTAACAATAATAATTATGATATTTGTTAAGTGCTTACTATGTACCGGGCACTGTACTAAGCGTTGGGGTGGATACCAGCAAATCAGGTTAGTTACAGTCCCTGTCCCACGTGTAGCTCAAAGTTTCATTCTCCATTTTACCGGTGAGTAACTGAGGCACTGAGAAGTGAAGTGACTTTCCCAAGGTCACACAGCAGATATGTGGAGGAGCTGGATGGACTCCTAAGCCCGTGCCTTATTCACTATGCCATACTGATCCCCAAATCTCCATCTCCACCCCTAATCTCTCTTCCTGTCTGCAGTCTCCCATATCTTCTTGCATTCAAGACATCTATTCTTGGATGTCCTGCCATCACCTCAAACTTAACAAGCCTAAAGCAGAGCTCCCTATCTTCCCACCCCAACCCTGTCCTCCTCTGACTTTCCCATCACTGTAGAAAGCACCACCATTCTTCCTGTCACACAAGGTGGTACCCTTCATGTTTTCCTTGATTCCTCTCTCTCTTATTCAACCGACATATTCAATCCATCACTAAATCCCATCAGTTCAACCTTCTCGACATCACTAAGATCAGCCCTTTCCTCTCCATCCCAAATACTACCACACTAGTCCAAGCATTTATTCTTTCCTGCCTTGACTACTGTATCAGCCTCCTTGCTGACTTCCTTACCTCCTGTCTCTCCCCACTCCTGTTCATACTTCACTCTGCTTCCCAGATCATTTTTCTACAGAAATGCTTGGGCCATGTTTCTTCACTCCTCAAGACCCCCCAGTGTTTGCCCATCCATCTCCACATCAAACAAAAACTCCTTATCCTGTGCTTTAAAGCACTTAATCACCTTGCCCTTTCCTACCTACCTCGCTACTCTGTTATTACAACCCATCCTGCATACTTCACTCCTCTAGTGCCAAATATCTCACTGTACTTTGCATCTATCTCACCGCCGACCTCTGGCTGACATACTGCCTCTGGCCTGGGATGCCCTGGCCCTTCATATCCGACAACTACTCTTCCTCTCCCCCTCCTCCCCCTCCCCATCCCCCCCGCCTTACCTCGTTCCCTTCCCCACAGCACCTGTATATATGTATATATCTTTGTACGTATTTATTACTCTATTTATTTATTTTATTTGTACAAATTTATTCTATTTATTTTATTTTGTTAATATGTTTTGTTTTGTTGTCTGTCTCCCCCTTCAAGACTGTGAGCCCACTGTTGGGTAGGGACCGTCTCTCTATGTTGCCAACTTGTACTTCTCAAGCACTGAGTACAGTGCTCTGCACATAGGAAGCGCTCAATAAATACGATTGAATGAATGAATGAATACTCTCCCTAACTTCAAAGCCTTGTTGAAAGCACATCTCCTCCAAAAGGCCTTCCCTTACTAAGCCCTCCTTTTCACATCTCCCACTCCCTTGTGTTTCTTGCTCCCTTTATTCATTTCCACAGCACTAATCTACAGATCTACAACTTTATTTATTTATATTAAAGTCGGTCTCCCCTTTCAGACTGTGAGCTTGCTGAGGGCAGGGAATGTGTCTGTTACATTATCATCTTGTACTCTCTCAAGTGCTTAGTACAGTGCTCTGCACACAGTGAGAGCTAAATAGATATGATTGACTGACCGCCTGCCTGCCTGACTGCCTGACTTGTTGAAGGTCACATAACTGGCAATTGGCAAATTCAGGATTGGAACCTAGGTCTCTTGACTCCCAGGCTTGTGCCCTTTTTAGTTGGGAAGCACAGCCTAGTGGAAAGAGTCAGATCTTGGAAGTCAGAGGACCTGGGTTCTAATCCCACCTTTGCCACTTATCTGCTATGTGATGTTGGGCACGTCGCTTCACTTCCCTGTGCCTCACTTTCATTTTGAAGAATTAAATCCTACTCTCTCTACCTAGGCCTTGAGCCCCGTGTGGGACAGGGACTGCATCCAACCTGAATATCTTCTATCTACTCCTGTGCTTGGTACAGTGCTTGGCACATAGTAAGCTCTAAACCAGTAGGGGCACGTGGCTTCTCTGGAGTAGAAGGCTGCTTATGCTGCTCACACAGGAGGAGAAAGGCTATGAGAAGGTTCTCCAGTCCTTCCACTTCTCATCCCCATTGCCGAAGCATTCCCCCTCTACTGCCATCTTGTCTGGTCATCTCTAGGGCTCCAGCCTGCCCTTTAAGGAGAAGGAGACTTTGTAGTCTGGAAATCACAAGATTATTTGATCTGAAGGCTTGGGAGATGGGACTGTCCTCAAGCACAGCATTGGTTAGCCCAGGAGCTTGCTGGCTCCAGGGGCTGGTATCAGCGGTATCAGCCGCTCAAACTGAGGCAAAAAAATTCAATCACACATTCCCCCGGGATGGTTTAGGTCTGAAGTATGGACTCATAGGGGAAAGAGTGGGACCCCTCTTGAAGTCCTTTCCATGTAGAAATGACTGACCTATGTCTTGCCTGTGTCTCCTGAAGGATGTACAGAGGAAGAGGTGAAGCTGATTCATTCTGGAAATCGCTGTTCGGGAATCATTCTGGTTAAACACCAGGATCAGTGGGGTTTGGTGTGCAGCCGTACCTGGGATGTGGAAGAAGCAACCGTGGTCTGTAAACAGCTGAACTGTGGAGCTGGCCTAGGAGCACTAAAGTTGTTTCCGAAGAATCACTATCCACCTGAATTGTCAGCATTTGCCTCATTGCATGGGGTTTCATGTAGAGGCAATGAATCTTCTCTCCGCAACTGCAAACGAGAAGACTGGAGTTGGAAGGACTGTTCCGATGATTGGTTTATCTGTGTTATTTGTTCAAGTAAGAAAGTGCCCGTCTCAAATTCCCAGGGCAAACATCCCCCCACTAGCTTCAGTTTCCTTGAGGGCAGAGAAAATGTCGACCAACCCAATTGTATTGTACTTTCCCAAATGCTTGGTGTAGCACTCTGTGCACACAGTAAGCACTCAATAGATATCACTGCTTGCTTCAGCGAATGATAGTTAGAATTATAGGAAGTAGGGAAAGTAAAGGCAATCTTCACTGTAAACAAATTTTGGAAAGTAGCTAGGACAAAAAGGGAACGAAAGTTGTGGAAAAGCAGTCAGTTTTCTCGATGGAAATATGGAAAAAGAGATTAGCATTAAGACCGGTTTGATTTAATGAAATAACCTGGAGGGGGAAGTGCTCAGTGAAATCTCTAAATCTCCAGGTGGTACAACTACATCATCATCATCATTAATGGACTAAGTGGGCCCTCAATAATTCCATCATCAGGATTTATTAAGTGCCTACTCAGTCATTCAATTAATGCTATTCACTGAGTGCTTCCTGTGTGCAAAGCTCTGTACTAAACACATGGGACAGTTCAGTAGAGTTAATAGCCACAATCTCTGCCCACAAGGATTTTCTAATATAGTGGGGAAGACAGACCAGAGAACAAATTATGGGAAGGGAAAACAAGAGAGTGGAAGAATATGTCTATGAGGGCTATAAGGATCCGTATGGGGTTAGAATAAAAATACTTAAGGGGTATGGACCCAAGTGAGAGGTCATGGGTTCAAATCCTGGTTCTGCCAATTGTCAACCTTGTGACTTTGGGCAAGTCACTTAACTTCTCTGGGCCTCAGTTACCTCATCTGTAAAATGGGGGTTAGGAGTGTGAGCCCCCCATGGTACAACCTGATCACCTTGTAACCTCCCCAGAGCTTAGAACAGTGCTTTGCACATAGTAAGCACTTAATAAATGCTATTATTATTATTATTATTGTCCAGAAGGGAGAGAGAATAGGGTGGGGGAGATTAGAAGCAGTGTGGCTCAGTGGAAAGAGCTTGGGCTTAGGAGTCAGAAGTCATGAGTTCAAACCCCAGCTCTGCCAATTGTCAGCCTTGTGACTTTGGGCAAGTCACTTCACTTCTCTGGACCTCAGTTACGTCATCTGTAAAATGGGGATGAAGACTGTGAACTCCACATGGGACAACCTGATCACCTTGTATCCTCCCCAGCGCTTAGAACAGTGCTTTGCACATAGTAAGCGCTTAACAAACGCCATCATCATCATCATCACCATCATCATGAGAGGTTAATCAAGGAAAGCTTCCTGATGCTGCTGTGGTTTGAATCAGGTTTTGAAGATGAGGAGAGAGTGGTCTGTCACAAAAATGGGAGATCCATTACTCAATGTAGAATGCTGTTCTAAGCATTTTGGAGAGTACTATAAAAGCGGAAGCCACGGGAGCCATCAATCCAATCAATCAATGAGGTTGATTGAGAACTTATTGTGTGTAGAGCACTGGACCAAGCATTTGGGAGAGTACATGACAGCAAAGTTGGTAGACACATTCCCTGGCCTCAGTGAACTTCTAGTTCAGTGGGGACAGGCTGATAGAAATTGAAAAATTGACACTACAAGCCCCTTATGGCTGGTTCCATGAACAAAAATGGCAATCTGTCTGAAATGGACAGTCTCAACTATTTCCTCGGGGACTCTCTGTGCATCCAATACCCACAGATAGTCTCATTAAGAGGATTTTCCACTCTAGAGTCCAGAATGCCTATACAAGGAAGCATGGAGTTCACTGAATTAGAATTTGAGGTTCTCTCTGAAAATGGGGAATTACTCATGAAGGTTTTGAGAGACTTCCTTTGAAAATCAAATGATTTGGTGGAATCATCATCATCATCATCATCATCAATCGTATTTATTGAGCGCTTACTATGTGCAGAGCACTGTACTAAGCACTTGGGAAGTACAAATTGGCAACATATAGAGACAGTCCCTACCCAACAGTGGGCTCACAGTCTAAAAGGGGGAGACAGAGAACAAAACCAAACATACTAACAAAATAAAATAAATAGAATAGATATGTACAAGTAAAATAAATAAATAAATAAATAGAGTAATAAATATGTACAAACATATATACATATATACAGGTGCTGTCGGGAAGGGAAGGAGGTAAGATGGGGGGATGAAGAGGGGACGAGGGGGAGAGGAAGGAAGGGGCTCAGTCTGGGAAGGCCTCCTGGAGGAGGTGAGCTCTCAGCAGGGCCTTGAAGGGAGGAAGAGAGCTAGCTTGGCGGATGGGCAGAGGGAGGGTATTCCAGGCCAAGGGGAATGTTCTCCCTGAATCTCAGGTCTGTTTTGTTACAGAGAGTCCCTTCTCAACAGTAATGCTGGTGAAAGGCAACAGCCCCTGTGCTGGGTTTCCAGGACAACTCCTAAACTCAGAAGATTTGAGGATCACGTGTGGCTTCCAAAGCAAAGAAGCCACCGTTCTTTGCAGAGAGCTGGGATGTGGTTCAGCTCTTCAACCTTCCGTGGCTGCCCACCGAACAGAAGACTTGGGAAACACATCCAGGGCTGTGACCTGTCAGGGCACTGAGTCAACTATCCTAGACTGCTTCATTCAGCAAATGCTTTTAGATCAATGTAAGCTAGACTCAGACCCTCAAGTGATCTGTTCAGGTGAGTGTGACTTTCAACTGGAAGTCAATATCATCCACACAGTAAGGGGGAAATCAAACAGTGAATCCAGAATAGGAATTCTCTGCTTGGAAGGTCCTATCCAGGGGGCAGATCTTTCAGCTCACAGAGAGATGTGCTCAAATCTTTTCATGTTGCAACCCCAATGAACATCCCCACCTATCAATCACAGAATCATTTTCATTCATTCATGTTTTTTATTGTCCTCCTTTCCCCAGCCCTCTTTCACACTCAATCCACCCTCCCCATGCCAACTTTATTCAAATCATGTTTATTTACTGAACACTTTCTGTTTTTTTCTTTTGCTTTTTTTTGTTAGGCACTAACTATACATCCAGCACTATTTTAAGCCCTGGGCACAGTCCCTGTCCCACATGGGGCTCACAGTCTAAATTGAAGGGAGAAGATTGGGATTAAATCCATTCTAAAGATGAGATAAATCAGGCACAGAAAAGTGAAGTGACTAGCCCAGCATCACACATCAGTCCAGCAGAGGAGAAGGAATTTTAAACCCAGGTCCTCTGAATGAGTCTGTGCCTTTTCCCCCAGGCCATGCTGCTTCTATGTACAAGCAAGTACTAGGTGCTTGAGGGGGTCTAAATGAGTAGGTAGACACAATCTCTGCCTTCAAGAAGATTCCAGTTCATTGGGATTTTCTGACTGATGCACTCTGGCTTTTCTTAGCTAGTCAGGAAGTGGTTGAAAGGGGGCATAATGAGGCTCTGAGAGTCCCTGGCTGGAGAGTGAGCCTTAGTGTTGGCATGAACATTGATGTTACTAGCCTGATTATGAGCTAATGCTTTCCTGGTGTAATATGAGATTGGGAATCCCCAGTCTTCTTAAGAGGCAAGATATTTCTTGGGCTGAACGAGGAGGAGCAGGGATGACTCTGTGTATGTAGGTAACACCACTGTGGGTCTGGTTGTTTGGTCATGGCCACACTGGCCAGGAGGCCCGATGTGAATCTGGAGGGCCGGGGGTGGCTCTGTGTGGGTGCGATGGGGCTGAGGCAGTTGCCACAGTTGAGTGTCTGCTTGTTTCTGCAGGGCACCGGGAGGTGCGCCTGGTCGGGGGGGAGCACCCGTGCGCGGGGCGCCTGGAGGTGCGGCGGGGCCTGGAGTGGGGCACGGTCTGCCAGTCGGACCTGGACCTGGCCACGGCCCACGTGGCCTGCCGGGAGCTGCGCTGCGGAGCCGCCGTGTCCACCCCTGGAGACGCTGGCTTCGGCCGGGGGCAGGGCCCTCAGTGGACCCAGGAGACCTTCCGCTGCCGAGGGAACGAGTCTCTCCTGTTCCACTGCCCCCGCGGGCCCGCGCGGACGGAGCCCTGCTCCCACAGACAGGATGCCGCCATCCGCTGCTCAGGTGAGTCCCCCAGACCCAATACTTGGGGATGTCTGAGTGTCCGGGTCTCTTCCCCGGGGGAATGTGATTCTTCAAGAAGATTTCTTTGTCTCCGATGCTTCAGGTTTCCTTTATCCCCACTGCCTTGGGCATGTGCCTCTGGCTTTTCCCAACAAAAGGTTCCATTATATCCATGATTAGTTTACATCTCTAGATTGTAAGCTCATGTGGACAGGGAATGGGTTGACCATCTCTGTACTCTCCCAAGCATTCACTCATTCAATTCAATTCATTCATTCATATGTTGAGCACTTGGTGTGTGCAGAGCCCTGTACTAAGCTCTTGGGAGAGTACAATACAACAATAAACAGATACATTCCCTGCCCCCAATGAGCTTATGATCTAGAGGGGGAGACTGATATCAACATAAATAAATAAATTATGGATGTAAGTACTGTGGGATAGGGAGTGGGGATGAATAAAGGGAGCAAGTTAGTATGATGCAGAAGGGAGCGGGAGAAGAGGAAAGGAAGCCTTCATTAGAGAAGGTCTCTTGGAGGAAACGAGCCTTCAGTAAGGCTTTGAAGAGGGGGAGAGTCATCGTCTGTCAGGTTTGAGAAGGGAGAGCGTTCCAGACCAGACATAGGATTAAGGTGAGTGTTCTTTACAAAGAAAGTGCTCCATAAATACCTTTGATCGATTGATGAATACATGAGGAATACAATGGCAGTATCAAGTCACCTGGGATGGAAATGTGGGGAGGAAGAAGAGTCGGTGCAGATAATGAAACGTCTTTGCCACTCAGCTGAGGCAGTGGAGAGGAGCCTTCTTCAGCGGAGGAGAGGCTGTTTTGTTTCTGTCACATGGATTCTATCTAAAATTTCACAATCTAGAAACTCCTTCTGTCTCTGAGTGGGCTGTCCCCTGGCTGAACCATTCTCTGTCTCTATCAATCAATCGATTGTATTTTTGAGCACTTACCATGTGCTGAGCACCATACTAAGTGCTTGGGAGAGTACAATATAAAACTACAACAGGCATATGTCCTACCCACAGTGGGCTTACAGTCTAAAGGGGGAAAAAGACAATCTCTAGTGGTTACCTATCCACCTCATCAAACAAAAACTCCTCGCCATTGGCTTTAAAGCTCTCCACCACCTTGCCCCTTCTTATCTCACTTCGCTTCGCTCCTTCTACAACCCAGCCAACATACTTTGCTCCTCTGGTGCCGCTAACCTTCTCAATGTGCCTCGATATCACCAGTCTCGCTGCCGATCCCTGGACCATGTTCTGCCTCTGGCATGGAGGGCCCTCTCCTCCAATCCACCAGTCAATTACTCTCCCCCGCTTCAAAGCCCTACCGAAGACCCATCTCCTCTAGGAGGCCTTCCCAGACTAAGCCCCACTTTTCCTCATCTCCCACTCCCTTCCGCGTCACCCTGAACTGCTCCCTTTACTCTTCCCCCTTCTCCCAGGCCCACAGCACTTATGTATATCTATAATTTTATTTACATGTATTGATGTCTATTTGTACTGATGTCTGTCTCCGCCTCCTAGACTGTGAGCTCGTTGTGGGCAGGGATTGCCACTCTTGATTGTTGTATTGTACTTTCCCAAGCGGTTAGTGCACAGTAAGCACTTAATAAATATGACAATGAAAGATTTAAATTAATAAGTTACAGATATGTACATAAATGCTGTGAGCCTGGGTGGGGGTGGTAAATGAACAAAGGGAGCAAGTCAGGGTGTTGCAGAAGGGTAGAGGGGAATGGAAGAAAAGGAAAAGAGAGCTGAGTATAGAGCCAACTTACTCCTTGTGAATTGCTCTCGTCTCTCCCACAGCCGACCTGTTGCTCACACCCTCTGTCCTGCTTGGAACTTCCTCCCCCTTCACGTTCACCAGACCACTACTCTCCCCATCTTCAAAGTCGTACTAAAAATCACATCTCCTCCAGGAAGTCTTCCCTGATTGTTGTCTTATCTCTCTGCTTTTGAAGCAGCATGGCTCAGTGGAAAGAGCATAGGCTTTGGAGTCAGTGGTCATGGGTTCAAATTCTGGGCTCCTCCAATTGTCAGCTGTGTGACCTTGGGCAAGTCACTTAACTTCTCTGTGTCTCAGTTACCTCATCTGTAAAATGGGGATTGACTGTGAGACCCCCGTGGGATAACCTGATCACCTTGTATACCCCCAGCACTTAGAACAGTGCTATGCACATAGTAAGTGCTTAATAAATGCCATTATTATTATTATTTATATCTTCCAACTGCTTCTCCAGCACTGAAGTGGGCAGCATGGCCTAGTTTCAAGAGTATGGACTTGGGAGTAGGAGATCATGGGTTCTAATCACAGCTCTACCACTTGTCTACTGTATGAACTTAGGGAAGTCACTTTACTTCTCCGGGCCTCAGTTGCCTCATCTGTAAAATGGGGATTGAGACTGTGAGCCCCATATGGGAATGGGACTGTGTCCAACCTGATTACCTTGTAACTACCCCAGCGTTTATAACAGTGCTTTGCACATAATAAACACTTAACAAATGCCATAACAATAATTAATATTATTAGCATCTTAAATGCACAACTGGTTTCTCCTACCCACAATAAATTCTTGTTCTTGCCTCTTGTGCTGATTCCTGTAGACTCTGTGAGGGGAGGGTTCTGGTCTGAGTCAATTGTACTCATCCAAGCATTTCGTACAGTGTTTTGCACATGATGGAGAGGCGGCATGGCTCAATGGAAAGAGCACGGGCTTTCGAGTCAGAAGTCATGGGTTCAAATCCCAGCTCTGCCAATTGTCAGCTGTGTGACTTTGGGCAAGTCACTTCACTTCTCTGTGCCTCAGTTACCTCATCTTTAAAATGGGGATTATGACTGTGAGCCTCCTGTGGGACAACCTTGTAACCTCCCCAGCGCTTAGAACAGTGCTTTGCACATAGTAAGTGCTTAATAAATGCCATTATTAATATTATTATTATTATTATAGGCACTCAGTAAATACTGATGGATTGATGTGATTGATTGTCCCCCGCACAGAGTACAGGTTGGCGAATGGCAGCAGCTGCTGCGAGGGGCGAGTGGAGCTGCAGGTGGAAGGGTCTTGGGGCCCCCTGTGTGCTGCCCACTGGGACCTGGCGGATGCCCACGTCCTCTGCCGCCAGCTGGGCTGTGGGGCAGCCCTGGCGACCGCGGGCGGAGTGTCCTTCGGGGCGGGAAACGGCTCCGCCTTGACCGACGCCTTTCACTGCACGGGGACGGAGCCCCATCTGTGGAACTGTCCCCGGAGCGCCCTGGGGGCCGCCGCCTGCCCACCGGACCACGTTGCCACCACCATCTGCTCTGGTGAGTGCCAGCCCAGGATGGGCGCTGTGGATGGGGGGTGGACGGGGCACTCTATCCACCTGCAGGGTCACACGCAAGCAGCCATCTCTGGATGTAGAATGGTGAAAAGTAGAGTAACCCTTTCAAACTCATCTGGTTGCCCCTGAAAAGCTGATTTCAGAAACATTTGCCCCGAATTTACTTTAGAGCACACAAAGGAATCTATGGATAATCAGGTCTGGCTTTGTGGCAGTTGTCCCACCCCCAGCATTCCCCATGATGTTATCCTGGGCACAAGTAGGATGCAGTCATCTCACATCCAACATTTTTCAGAAAAGTGTTTCTCTTGTCCCCTGCCCTTCCCCTGCCACCCCCTCAACCCAGCAAGCTAAGCAGTTTGAATCCTAGACTGCAACCTGTTCCCTGCTAATGGGGCCTTCCCTTCCAATCAATCCATCAATCAGTAGTATTTATTGAGCACTTACTGTGTGCAGAGCACTGTACTAAGCGCTTGGGAAGTACATGTGTGTGAAGGGCTGTGGATCCGCCATATGGACAGAAACTGCCCAGGCCCTGGCATGGAAAAAGAATGGGCTGCAGCCATCTCTGGGAAATCTCATGTGGCCTCCATCCTTGGGGAATCTCATGGGGCTGCTATCATTTTGAGGTCGACCATGGCCACCTCCTTTGGAAGTGTCTGTCACTGCCATCGCCTATGCCACTGCCTCTGCCAGAAAAGCACCATGGCCAAGTGGAAAGAGGACCTGGGTTCTAATTCCAGCTCCACCACATTCCCGCCATGTGACTTTGGTCAAATCACTTAACTTCTCCGTGTCTCAGTAACACAGCTCTAAAATGGGGATTCAATACCCATTCTCCCTCCTATTTAGACTGTGAGCTCACTGTGGGACCTGGTAATCTTGAATCTGCCTCAGCATTTAGTACAGTGCTTGACATACAGTAAGTGAGTAACAAATCATTTTATTCGTTATTATCACTGTTATTTTTAATGGCATGTGTTAAGTAGTTACAATGTGCCAGGCATTATACTCAGCATTGGGGTTGATACAAACCACCATCAGTCCTATATGGGGCTCACAGTCTTAATACCCTTTTATCAAATGAGGGAACTGAGGCTCAGAGAAGTAAATTCATTCATTCATTCAGTCGTATTTATTGAGCACTTACTGTGTGCAGAGCACTGTACTAAGCACTTGGGAAGTACAAATTGGCAACATATAGATACGGTCCCTACCCAACAGTGGGCTCACAGTCTAGAAGACTTGCCTAAGCTTACACAGCTGCCCAGAGAAGTAAATTGACTTGCCTAAGCTTACGCAGCAGGCTTAGGCAGTGGTGGAGCCAGAATTAGAACTGAACATGAGGCTGCTGAAGATTCACCTCATCCAGATTCCTACTCCCCTGGGGTGAGATCCCTGGATTTATCTTCCCCAGATTCCTTGTCCCCTAGGATGAGATCCGTAGATTCACCTCATCTGCTGGACAGCCCTAAAAATCCAGGAGCCCCTTGTGGGTCAAGCACTAGCTGACAAGTTCAAAGTGAAACCAAACCACCACTGAATACTGTGGAAAGTTTTATTCTGTGTATAGTCTACTTAGAAGGGGTAAATATACACACACACATACATACAAACACTAACATACACAAATTATGACAAAAAATAGTTACTCATCTGGCCGTTTTCCCCAGGTTTGTGTGGTACTAGTCTTAGATGGTTTCTGGCAGCTACAGTGGGCATCTCAGTCCTGTCATGAGCCCCCAACTTGTACCAAACAGGATTTTCCTGGAGTGGGTAGCCTCTGTGACATGTAAAGAGACAAACTAAACCACCAAAGTTACTGTGGAAATTTTAATTAGGTTTTTACCAACGTGCAGGGGAGTGACAATGCACACTCTCACTCACACCCACTATAACAAGGGTCCAGTACCAGTCTTCTGGTCAAGGGGGCCTGTTCTGCTGATCCCATGGAGGAAGTTTGGGAGACTTTCCTGGTCACACGGACAGCTGATGATGCAGGTCTCCTCCGTATGCCTCTTTTTCCTAAATTTTGCTTCCTCCAAACGTTGCTTCCCTCACACATGCTGCTTCCCTCAAATGCTGCTTCCCTCTGAATGCTGCTTCCCCCCTGAATGCTGTTTCCTGTGAGTACTGCTTCCTGTGAATACTGCTTCCTTACTAGCGATTCAAAGCAACCACCTTTTATCTGACTTGGGTGTCACAGCTGCAGCTCTACGTGACAGTCATTCATTGTTCTAGGTCCGTTATTGAGTAGAGGAGGGAGAGAAGACCACATCTCCCTCCGTGTCCTGACCCCATGGGCCGGCAATGACCTGTCCTGAACTAGAGCACATCAGTTCTATTGCAAGTTTCTTCTTTGTTGTTCGCCGGATCACAAACAGTCACTAGTAAAGCAGGTTTTGGCAGGCTCACCACAAGTGCATTTCTTAGGTGGTTTTTGACACTGACACGCCATAGGTTTCTTGGCTTAGGTGGTTTTGCCATGGCCCAGAGGCCAGCTCTTTCCCCCCTTTATCCAATCATGGCAGTAGTTTCTGGGGGAGTTCATTCATTCATTCGTTCAATTGTATTTATTGAGCGCTTACTGTGTGCAAAGTTGCATCGGGTGTCCTGATTTGCTGCCCTGATTGCCTGTCCTCTTGAGTCTGTTTCTAGACTGTGAGCCCACTGTTGGGTAGGGACCATCTCTATATGTTGCCAACTTGTACTTCCCAAGTGCTTAGTGCAGTGCTCTGCACACAGTAAGTGCTCAATAAATACGAATGAATGAATGAATGAATGTTTCTGGATTAAGCCAGGGGGACTGCTACCCCTCTCCCCACGCTTACCCCGAGGCTATCTTTCCATCCAGAAGTCTTTCTCCTGTCCAGTAGGGCAATTCAATTCCTCCTCAAACTCCTCTGCAAGACAATTCCATTTCTCCTCAAATTCCTCAGCAATTCAAGTCCAGTTCCCCCTCAAATTCCTCCTTTGACCTTGTTGCTTCCTGGGCCAAAGGACAGTCAATTATGAAATGGCTTCTGCATTACAAGATGGATTCACTCTTGCTCACCACAGCACCCAGGTCCTTCTGATTTCCAGATCCGTGCTCTATCCATGAGGCCATGCTGCTTCTTTAGCATAGATGCATTGGCATGTATGCATATATTACATGGTGCCTCGAGGAGATGGCTTACATTGTTTTCCTGATGAAGCCATCTGGGAATTCCCTGTCCTATGGGAATAGGACTGTTCTCTCATTCTCTCCCAGTTCGGAATGTTGAGAGCTCACCACCCCACCATTCATGGCGGTCGTCTCGTCAGTATCTTACCCTCCTTCAGTGAGGGGTTCTCTCTCTGGTTTGATCTCTTCTGGGTGCTTCCCTTCTCGGAGGGATGCTGGCAGTCCCTCTCTGTACATGTCCACATTTCCCTCTCCCTGAGCCCAGGTGAGTCGGCGGAGGCGCTGCGGTTGCAAGGCGGGCAGAGCCGGTGTGATGGCCGTGTGGAGATCTTCCTGCGGGGCTCCTGGGGCCGGATTGTGGCCGAGGCCTGGGGCCTGGCGGAGGCCAGGGTGGTGTGCCGACAGCTGCGCTGTGGAGAGGCCCAGAGAGCCTACAGCCTCGATCCAACGGCCCGCGGCCCAGAGGCTAACTCCGTGGGGCTCAGCACCGTCACCTGTGATGGCAACGAGACCCGTCTGACCCAGTGCCAAGTCTCCACCCCTCCGCTGCCTCCTTCGGGGACGGCCTGGGATGTGGGCGTCATCTGCTCTGGTGAGTTCCTGCCCCAGTTTCCCTCCCCCCAACCTTGTCTTGCCATACCCTGCCCTCCAGCCCCTTCCTACCCCTGGCAGTAGTCCCACCCCTGGCTCCACACCTGGCCATTGTCCAACCCTCATTCCCACTTCCCCGATGGTGATCCTACATTGGCCATTTCCCCGCAGCCAGGCATGTCCCTTTTCCCTAGCCCCGTTCCCAGCCGTGGGCTCACCCCCAGTCCCATCCCTGGCCCCAGTAACACACCCTGCCCAGGCCATGCCTCCCACCCCACACTTTCCTCACTCCCTGCCCAGTCCCTGAGGCTGGGGGCAAGGAATAACATCAGTCAGTGTCCACAGAGAGCGAAGGCCTGCGTCTGGCTGGTGGCCCAGGCCGCTGCGCTGGGCGGGTGGAGGTGCTCCACGACGGGCGCTGGGGGACGGTCTGCGATGATTCCTGGGACCTGGAGGATGCCCAGGTGGTCTGCCGGCAGCTGGATTGTGGAATAGCCCTAGGGGCCCCCGCCCCCACCGGGCATGGAGCAGGGACGGGGCCCATCTGGCTGGATGAGCTGAGCTGTGCAGGGAACGAGTCTCAACTCTGGCAGTGCCCCTCTGCGGGCTGGGGCCAACATGACTGCAGACACAAGGAAGATGTCAGCGTTCTCTGCTCAGGCAAGTTCTGCGGTCCTTGGCGGTCATCTCTGCGTGGTTCGAGAAGGGGGGTCATGGGTGCCAATGGGACATTCATTCATCGCCACAATATATGTCAACCAGAGACAATCAATCAGTGGTGCTTACTGAGCACTTACTTATTAATAATAATAATGATGATGGCATTTATTAAGCACTTAGTATGTGCAAAGCACTATTCTAAGCGCTGGGGAGGTTACAAGGTGATCAGGTTGTCCCAGGGGGGGCTCACAGTCTTCATCCCCATTTTACAGATGAGGTAACTGAGGCCCAGAGAGGTTAAGTGACTTGCCCAAAGTCACACAGCTGACAATTGACAGAGCTGGGATTTGAACCCATGACCTCTGACTCCAAAGCCCCTGCCCTTTCCACTGAGCCAAGCTGAGCCCAGAGTACTGTACTAAGCGCTTGGGAGAGAACAAGACAGAAGAATGAGCAGACATGCTCCCTCCCCATAACGAGCTTACATTCTAGAAGGGGACACAGACATTAATATATATAAATGAGTACTTCATAATATATTATTTAAAGATGAGTATACAAATGCTGTGGTGTTGGCCGAGGGGATGGAGGGATGAATATCAAATGTCCAAACATCACAAATCCAAGAAAATAGACCACACTGATGGGAGAGTGAGATGGGGAAAAGAGGGTTTAATTAAGGAAGGTCTTTCAGAGGGCTTGGAGCTCACTGTCTAAGGGAAATGGAGAACGGATTTTTCCCCATTTTAAAGTTGAGGAAACTAAGACCCAGAGAAGTTAAGCAAGGTCACATCATAGAGGTGGGACTAGAACCCAGATCTCTGAATTCTCTGTCCTGTGCTCCTTCCACTAGGCCCCAACGCTTCAAGCTTCAGGTTTCGGCCCCTGAGCCGAAGCGATTCTCA
This sequence comes from Tachyglossus aculeatus, assembly GCF_015852505.1. Classification (NCBI taxonomy): domain Eukaryota; kingdom Metazoa; phylum Chordata; class Mammalia; order Monotremata; family Tachyglossidae; genus Tachyglossus; species Tachyglossus aculeatus. The sequence goes on from NC_052068.1 coordinate 12,430,330, forward strand.
GTGTTCCCTCTCTCCCCAGAGTTCACAGATGTGCGGCTTACTGGTGGTTCCTGGGCCTGTACTGGGCGGCTGGAGGTTTTCTACAACGGGTCGTGGGGAAGCGTGTGCCAATACTCCCTGCAGGAAGTCTCCCTCTCCGTGATATGCAAACAGCTGCAATGTGGAGCCCGGGGGGAGATATTGAGCACACCGGAAACAGAGGCAGAATCCAGTCTGAGCTGGGTGGACGGCATCAAATGCCGGGAGAAGCACCACATCTCTCTGTGGCAGTGCCCCTCCGCACCTTGGCATCTACACTCGTGCCTCAGTACCGACGAAACCTGGATCCGTTGCAGAGGTGACTGCCTTGTCGATCTATCACCTTCGGCCTAGGAGTCACGTGGCCTGCTTTAGGCAACAAAGTCTCTTGATTTGCAACGTACCATGAGAGTGAAAGCCCCTCGTGGGCAGAGTTATTACTAGCCAATTTATTACCACTCTAAATTACAGGGTTCTGTCACTTTGAAACAACTCCGTAAACTCTGGCTTCCTCAGTCAGATATTATAACCTTTACTACTAGAGCCTCTGCATGGCAGAAACTACTCCCGCTTACCCACAGCTCTGAGAAGTATTTACAGTGCTCTGCACACAGTAAGCGCTCAATAAATACGATTGAATGACAACTTAAATAAAGCCATTAAATCCCTTTGCAGTTTAGGATGAGGAAACGACACATACGTATCATACATAATGAGAGATCCTTAATGTGTTAATGCAGGATGCTTTATTGCTCAATGGGATGTGAGGCCAATATTTGAAAAGCATATTTATCTATATATTCATATCTCAAACAAGTAATAAAAGCTACTAATGTTATGTTTTACATTGCTATTTGATTAGGCAGCAATATTTTTAGTATTTTTATTGGTGATTTTAATATGTTTAAGTCAATCTTTGTATCTTGGGAACATACCAGTGCAGTTAGGATGTTTTAGCTTAATGTTTAATTCCTCACTGGGGTTTAATGGTACCCTGCTAAAATATTTCACAAAGTGTTAGCTCTGTATCGTGTGCTAACACTACTACACTCACCATCTTTCTCAGGTTGGGAGTAGGGGTGGTTAAGGACATTCTGATAATCCAGCGTGGGTAGCCGGCGTCATTGCTTAAATTATTTCCCCTCCCTTTTATCTCTTAAGAAGAGACAGATGAAAAAAATGAGAGGCCTGAAGAGACCCTTAAATGCTCAGCCTACAATAACTGCACAGGTATCTGGCTCCTCTCTCCTCTCTTCTCACTCCAATCTTCATTTCTCTCTCTCTCTCTCTCTCTCTCTCTCTTTCTCTCTCTCTCTCTATTTCTCTCTTTTTCTTCCTGCCTTTCCCTCCCTCTTCATTTTCTTCTCTCTCTCCTTTTTCCATTTCTCTCTCTGCCCCTCCCTTCTTCACTCTTTCTTTTTTCTCCCTCTTCCTCTCCCTCCTTCTGCATCTCCTTCTCCATTTCCTTCTTTCCCCTCCCTGACTGTCTCTCTCTGTCTCTCTGTATCCCCCACTATGACTTTTCCTTGTCCTGTCCCTCTCTGCCCCCTATTTGCTCCTGGTAGTCCAGATGAGACCAACTGGGGTGTCGTTTCCAGCACAGGAGAAGGTGCGTGTGCGGGGCGGCGAGGACAGATGCTCGGGGCGCGTGGAGGTGTGGCACGGAGGGTCATGGGGCACGGTATGTGATGACGCCTGGGACCTGGCAGACGCCCACGTCGTGTGCCGACAGCTGGGCTGCGGAGCGGCGCTGGCGGCCCCGGGACAGGCGGCCTTCGGCCCAGGGACGGGCACAGTCTGGCTGGATGAGGTCCAGTGCCAGGGCAGCGAGGCCTCTCTCTGGGACTGTCCGGCCGCCCCCTGGGGCCGCACCGACTGTGACCACAAGGAAGATGCCGCCGTCAACTGTTCCGGTCAGTGCTGGTGATGGGTCAGAGAGAGGGATCTGAGAACCAGAGGGGGGAGGTTTTGTCCTGCTGGGAGGGAGTGGGATTGAACTGAAATGATAACTGAGTCCTGGTGAGGGAGAGGACAACATTTTTGTCCGACCCCCTGCAGAGAGCAGCCAGTTGGTCATTTGCAGTTGGTACCACTGTCCCATTAGCAACTGAGTCCCTGGTTGTCCATGCCCTCTCCCTGCCCCTGCCTTCCCCAGACCCATGTGACTTGGGCTTCCTTACTGTGATCATCACTTTAGCACCAGAGACTATATCCCGCATGGGACCATCCCAGAAAACCCTGAAGTTTAGTCTTTCCTCCTGCCTTCAGGACATCTCTAATTGTATATCCTGCTGACATCTTAAGCAACACATCTGAACACAACTCTTCATTTTCCCACCCAAATCCTGTCCCATGTCTTTCATTCATTCATTCAATCGTATTTATTGAGTGCCTACTGTATGCAGAGCATTGTTCTATGTTCTTTCCCTTCACTGTAGATAGTACTACCATCCTCCCTGTCTCATAAACCCATAACCTTTGCATTATCCTTGAGTCGTCTCTCTCATTCAATCTACATATTCAATCAATCCCCAAATCATGTTTATTCTACCTTGAAAATGTCACAAAATCAGCCGTTTTCTCTCCAACCATACCGCTACTTTGCAGATCCAAGCGATTAGCTTATCCATACTGCTTTGACTGCTGAATCAGCCTCCTTGCTGATCACCGTGCCTCCTGTCTCTCCCCATTCCAGCCCTTATGTCACTCTGCTGTCCAGATTATTTTTCTAAAAACCATTCAATCCTTTATCTCCCTCCTCCTCAAGAAATCCAGTGGTTGCCCATCCACCTCCACATCAAACGGAAACTCCTTACCATCGGTTCTCTGTCAGTTTTCCCCCTTCTACCTGACCTCGCTGATTTCCTATTACAACGCAGCCCACACACCACTCTCTTCTAAAAGGGTCTCATTGTGCTGCTGCCTGGATTATCTTTGTCCAGAAATGCTCTGGGCATATCACTCCCCTCCTCAAAAATCTCCAGTGGCTACCAATCAATCTGCGCATCAGGCAGAAACTCCTCACGCTGGGCTTCAAGGCTGTCCATCACCTCGCCCCCTCCTACCTCACCTCCCTTCTCTCCTTCTACAGCCCAGCCCGCACCCTCCACTCCTCCACCGCTAATCTCCTCACCGTACCTCGCTCTCGCCTGTCCCGCCATCGACCCCCGGCCCACGTCATCCCCCGGGCCTGGAATGCCCTCCCTCTGCCCATCCGCCAAGCTAGCTCTCTTCCTCCCTTCAAGGCCCTTCTGAGAGCTCACCTCCTCCAGGAGGCCTTCCCAGACTGAGCCCCTTCCTTCCTCTCCCCCTCGTCCCCCTCTCCATCCCCCCATCTTACCTCCTTCCCTTCCCCACAGCATCTGTATATATGTATATATGTTTGTACATATTTATTACTCTATTTATTTATTTATTTTATTTGTACATATCTATTCTATTTATTTTATTTTGTTAGTATGTTTGGTCTTGTTCTCTGTCTCCCCCTTTTAGACTGTGAGCCCACTGTTGAGTAGGGACTGTCTCTATATGTTGCCAATTTGTACTTCCCAAGCGCTTAATACAGTGCTCTGCACATAGTAAGCACTCAATAAATACGATTGATGATGATGATGACCCTTTGCCCACATCCTCCCATTATTCTGGAACTCTATCCCCTTCATATCAAACAGGCCACTACTCTCCTCATCTTCAAGGTCTTATTAAAAGCACATCTCCTCCAGGCGGCCTTCCCCAGCTAAGCTCTTATTTTCTCTATTCATTCATTCCATCGTATTAATTGAGTGCTTACTGTGTGCAGAGCACTGTTTATTACTCTATTTATTTATTTATTTTACTTCTACATATCTATTCTATTTATTTTATTTTGTTAGTATGTTTGCTTTTGTTCTCTGTCTCCCCCTTTTAGACTGTGAGCCCACTGTTGGGTAGGGACTGTCTCTATATGTTGCCAACTTGTACTTCCCAAGCGCTTAGTACAGTGCTCTGCACACAGTAAGTGCTCAATAAATACAATTGATTGATTGATTGATTACAAATCGACAACATAGAGATGGTCCCTACCTAACAACAGGCTCACAGTCTAGATGGGGGAGACAGACAATGAAAAACAAACAAACATGTAGACTGGTGTCAAAACCGTCTCCTTTCTGCATCACCCTTGGACTTGGATCTATAGACTTTAGCACTTGCTATCCACCCACCCCTCAGCCCCCACAGCCCTTATGACATACTGTAAGTCTTTTTGAAGTGTGCTTGCTCCTCAAAACTGTAAATCTCGTGGGCAGGGGAAGTGTCCTCCCAACTCTGTAGTGTTTAATACAGTACTCTGCTGACATGAAGCATTCAATAAATACCAGTGATTGATTGATTAATTGGAGGTTACTTAAACAACCCGCACAAACACAAGCAGACACAGCTACACACGCATGTATTTTAACCGGCAGGGAGAGGCAATGCCACAGCTGGGGTAGAAAAGGTTGGAGCAACGAATTTACCAATCTCCCTCCCTTATTCTCATTCTCTTCATTTCTCTTCCTAGGTGAGAGACAGGTGACCACCTCGCCACCAGAAACAGGTAACCTGCTCCGATGTGGTTTGGTGTTAACCTGCTGGCTTCTCCTCTGCTGTGAAAGCAAGAAAAACCACTCCCTAACCCATGACTTACAACAGGCAAGCCAGTGAGGCCAGAACTTCACTTGGACTGGATGTGAGGCCCAGTCTGGCCCACCCTAACAGTTTCCAGTCATTCATTCATTCAATCGTATTTATTGAGCACTTACTGTGTGCAGAGCACTGTACTAAGCGCTTGGGAAGTACAAGTTGGCAACATAACTGCCAATAGTACAAGATGGCAACATCAGTCCTGATCACTGGCCGTGAGCTGCACTTGTAATAGTAATGATAATAATAATCATGGTATTTGTTGAGTGCTTACTATGTTCTGGGCATTCTCTCAGTTCTGGGGTGGATACATGCAAATCGATTTGGACACAGTCCCTCTCCCATGTGGGGCTCACAGTCCCAATCCCCATTTTCTAGATGAAGTAACTGAGGCACAGAGAAGTGATGTGACTTGTCCAAGGTCACACAGAAAACAAGTGACCCATGACCTTCTAACTCCAGGACCCGTGCTCCATTTACAGGGTGCTGAGAGGAGTTTCCAGATATCGATGGTCAGATATGGCTATCAGTGTGGAGGCAGGAAATGAGGCACCTGATGGGACCAGGCCGAATGGCACGGCCCCTGTTGAGTTTTTCAAGGTCCTAATAGTCCTGTGGGCCCTGGAAGTGCAGGACCAGGGGAAGGGCCAACCCAGAGAAGCAGCACGTCCTAGTCGATAAAACATGGGCCTGGGAAACAGAGAACCTGGGTTCTAATCCCTCTCTGCCTCTTGCCTGCTGTGTGATCTTCAGCAAGTCACTCACTTCCCTTGGCCTTTATTTCCTCGTCTGTAAAATGGGAATTTAGTACCTGTTCTCCTTCCCCCTTAGACTGGGAGCCCCATGTGGGACAGGGGCTGTGTCAGACCCAATTACTCCAGCACTTAGTACAGTGCATGGCACATAGTAAGTGCTTAACAAATGCAATGATTATTATTACTATCATTATTATTGTTGCTATTCCTGTACAAATCTCAGACAGAGTGTTGTGGGCATATCTTGGAGGAGTCTCTCTAGCTGGTTTGCATTCTGATGGGAAAGACTAGAATTCAGCTGGTGATCTTCCAATCAGGGTGATGGTGCCCCCAACTCAATACACTCAATAAATACGATTGATTGATTGAAATGCGGACAATGGATGTTTGCCTGGAGGGTTCCCCAGGGCTCCTACTGAAATTTCCAAGGAAGCAGTGTGGCCTACTGGGTGGAGCTTGGGTCTGAGAGTCAAAGGACCTGGGTTCTAATCCTGACTCCACCGCTGGTCTTCTGCATAACCTTGGGCAAATCACTTCACTTCTTTTTGCTCATTTCCCTCATCTGAAAAATCTTACTCCCTCCTACTTAGACTGTGAGTCCCAAGTGGTACAGGGGCTGTGTCCTATCTGGTTAACATAGAGTTACCCCAGTGCTTCCCCTCTCAGGATCGCACCTGGAGAGTTTCCAGTCCTCTTCCAGTTTGGGCTACGGGAGGGAGAGTCAAGCAAAGGTATAGTTATTCCATTCCTAGCTTGGGCAGTGGCTAGCTAGTGGAAGGCAGTCTGCTACAAGTCAAAACTCATCTGTGCTGGACAACAGTGGCTTGGGAGAGAATCA